>NC_136756.1:26700921-26793421 GCF_936440315.1 Barbus barbus | reverse complement strand
GAATAAACTGAAAGTATTATGCAAATTATACATCTGTGTTCAATTCAGGGATGCAAAGTATACCTAAATATGATTAAATAGTATTTATTTTATTTAAAAAGTCCTCAAGTAAGTTCCAAAGTAAAAAATATTTATTCATGAATCTTTTTTTTTTTTTTTTAAGTACAAAATTAGGTACAATCTCCTTAACTTTATGATGCAGGTGTTCCCAGCATGTACCAAGATATGAATAATTAATATGGTTGCATGGATTCACAGTTTGAGTTTTCATTTCACCGTAGTTGATTTTGTCATATTTAGTAGCCTGTTGTTTTGTAATGTCTGGAGTTAATATTCTATGTAAATGTATCAGCTTCTGTTCAAAAAGACTTGTGTAGCCTGTTTTTGCAAGCTCAGTCTTGTTTTGTAAAGCTTTATGTATGTTGAATCAGAGATTAGACTGCAAGCATTCAGTCCTTCATATATAAATTTGCCTTAAGGAAAGCCTGCCATAACCATTCGACAATCATATTAATTATTTTAGTTTATTTCAGTGTTAACACGTTAAGTGCTGTGACATCAAATTGGGGAGTAAAAGTTAATCTATATTCTATACTAAGCAGTCTAAATTAAATTGGATTTACTCACTCACTTTATTCAATATTATGCTTATATTTTTACTTAATTTACTGGAACTATTTTAACCTCTGCTGAAAATACTTTACCAATTTGGCATTCCCACTAAAAAATAACTGGCCTTTTAACTGTTAACTTGGAAATCTCTCCGATATTATCACAAATTGTATTTATTTATTTTTTGTTTTTTGGTCAACTTGTTTTCTCTCAATTAGCATGGGTTATGTATTTCTTTTTTGGAATTCTCTTTTGGAACTGAGCTTATGCACCTCAGTTTTTGAGTGAAAAAAAACAAACAAACAAAAAAAAAACATTTGTGGATAACTTTGCTAATGTTCATTCAAAAAGTGCTTGAGCTCAAATCAATGAGGCCTACAATCAATGAGTTCCAAATAGAAATATAAAACCTGTGCTAACTGAAAGAAAACAAGCTGATAGAAAAAGATTGAATCCAACATTTGGTAATAGTATAGCATAACGAGAAATTTACAATTTTGTAGGCCAGCCATTTTTTGAATGCAAATACCACTAGTAACAATGTGAGAGAGAAAAAAAATCCCCAAAAAGTACAATAATTATCCAAATTTCTTTGGTGAGTTGCTATACCCTGTGGGAGCGAAGTCAGTAAGTTTTTGTCCAATGTCATAACATTAACATTTTCTTTTCATGTCAAAATCACCAGAACACAACATATAAGGGCTACAAAGTGCATGAAAATACTTTCAGAAGAAATTACAGTAAATAAGACCTGTGTGACACATAATTCTTAAAATAAGAATACATTTAAAATAATACAGCAAACAGCTGCACAATCCACAAATAAAGTTTGCTGGCCTGCAAATCTGATCATCCGTGTTTGTTGCCTGACTCGTGACATTCTACTAAAGGCCGCTGCATTATCTTTTAGGTTTTCTGCTGCTTTTTCTGGTTTCGTAGATATGCTTTGTTGCATTCTGTCTTTAGAGAAAAGAACAACAGACACTAGAAGCTGGCAGGTTGTAGCGTGTTGTTACAGTAATCGTGTTTTAGCAGAGATTGTTGTTTTCAGTCCTTGGGGATGTGAGCATATTCCACTGCCGGCTGCATGAGAGAGCTCCATTTCAAAGTCCTCTGCTTCGCTTCAAGCACTTTTGTATGGAAATTGGACAGTATTTTTCCATTGAAAACCACGGGTCACCGCCTGCCTCCTCACTTATCAGGAGACGCGGCCATGAGAGTTTGTAAAGTATTTCAAAGAGCCAACTAGTGCACTATCAAATGGAAATCTGAGTCATTCGAAGGACAAAACGAGAACGACTGATGTGGTTCCATCATCTTTTATTAATATCTCAAATCTATAACGTAACACGGTCTTAGCGTTTGTTGTCAAAACTAAATGCTAGCCATGTTATATGGGTTTAAACACTTCTAAAAGCTTCCAGAGTTCTAGTTTCAAGAAAGTGAAGCCTTTTTCTATTAGTTCCTGTACAAACGCTGACATGTTGGCACATCTGCTTTGAAAACGAAGCGGTACTCTAAATAATAAGCCAGCGGATGAGTGTATAACTAAGCACAGCCTTCAGACGGAGAGCTGTGAGTCAGAAGCCGAGCAAGAGGGAGCCATCTTCTATATTCCTAATACAAATCACATCAAGAAGAGTTTGACACTGTCTTTATTGCCAATATGAGCTTTGGAACAAACCTGAACTTGGAGCCAAAGCGTCTTGATTGAAAAAATCCTCCCAGTGTCATAAATCAAAAACTGCAGAATACTTTTGTATACTTTTTCCTTTGTCTCAGCCTCAGACGGTACGCCCACAGATTGCCCACGGTCTGTTTGCTGATCGTCTGATACATATTGCAAACAATAGCAGTCAGCGATTTTCCAGTCAGGAAAGCTAGGATCTGATCAGCTGATTTTATGCCACTACCATTATTCCTGAGTCTGCATTTACTCCTAAGTCTGGCTAGACGTAAAGCTGACTTTTCTACAACTGCCAAATTGAACTGATGTAGTATGTAGAGGAAATTAAAACAGGAATCACTGCTAATAACTGCTAATCTGCTAAGGTTTCGCCAAATATCGAAACTGGGAAATGTTCCAAAATAAAGAATCCCAAGTTTGCTATCACCGCAGTATATTTGCTGTTGGGTTATTGGCTTACATTCATTAGCATCTTGATGCATAGCCAACGATACGATACATTAACATTTATTCATTTAGCTGACGCTTTCATCCAAAGCGACTTACAATTGCTATATATGTCAGAGGTCGCACGCCTCTGGAGCAACTAGGGGTTAAGTGTCTTGCTCAGGGACACATTGGTGTCTCACAGTGGATTCGAACCCGGGTCTCTCACACCAAAGGCATGTGTCTTATCCACTGTGCCATCACCACCCCACATTAAAGATACATGAAGCAGCTGCAAATGCACTGCGATACAATACAGTAATGATACGATTTCGTTTTGACTCAACACAATGCGATTCAATGCAATACAGTGCAATGGGGGGGGGGGGTAAAAAATATGATGCTATGCAATTCAATATTGTCTGGATAGTTTGTTTTTATTTCTTTGGTTCAGACAGTGATGTTAGTCTCTGTTTGACTCAGAACACACCTCTGTCTTTTTTTACTGATGCAAATATATTAGAAACAATGCATCGTGACACAAATGCCAACTTGTATTCGATGGACACTTTTTTAAATTGATGCATCACATTAACTTTTATGCCGATCCACCGATGCAAATCTGTGAATCTTACCATACCATCATTATATTTTTGGTTAAAAAGCCAACTAGATAGTTTAGCCAACAGTCTAAAGAGCACAACAGTTGTGTTCCACAAATCCATTCATCCCATTTATTTTCTCCTTGGAGAAGTTAACAGTAGATAGCTAAAAGTGACAATTTCCAATACAGCTCAAAATGGGCTATGCAGTTGATTTCTTCATTTATTTTCTCCATAGAGAAGCTGATTTGAACAGTAGCTGACAGTAAGTGACATCATTTGCAATACTTCAAGGGCTTTGTATAGTTCATATTGACTAAGCAATTTTTCAATCTGGCAAGTTAGGATCTGATTGGATGGCGTTATATAACTTCCACGAGTATTGGGCACAGGTATGTATTTTCCTCAGTCTACATTTAGTCAAAGGTCTGACTAGATATGAAGCTCACTTTTCTAGGACTGCCAGATTGAACTGATGTAATATGTAGAGGAAGTTAAAACAGGAATTATTCAACAAAAGCATTTTGTGCAATATTTTTGATATTGCTCTATACTTGGGGAATTTTAGCACAGAACAGCTAATCTGTTAAGATTTTGCCAAACGTTGTGACTGGGAAATGTTCCAAAATAAAGCATCTCAAGTTTACTGTGTTTGCAGTGTATTTGGGGTTGGGTTGTCAGCTTACATTCATTTGCTGTAATACAAAAAAATAAAAATAAATACTGCTAAATAAATAACAAAATACTGCTCCACAAACAAAAAAACAAACTGAACAGAACAATGGATAAGCAATTTCAAAGATGTTTACAAAGCCCTTATAGGGATATGGACATCAGTGTTTATTTATGAAGTCATAAACCTGCTTAAACTTTCCAAAGACACATTGAGTATGACGAACATTGTATATTTTATTTAAATTTCAGATTGCAAAGATTATTTTCTCCATAGAGAAGCTGGTTTTTAACAGCGGGCACATGTAACAGAGATGTAATGTCCAGTATTGCCCATAATGTGCTGTGTAGTTCATTTCTTTATAAAATACATTAAATACTTAAGTCTTAAACTTTTTTGCTTGAAATCAAAGTCATGATTGTAATTCATATCAATTCATTACTTAGCCAAACTGTTCTATAATAAAGAGTTCTACGGAGAAAATGAATGAGTAAAACACCTACACAGAGGCTGGTGAAAACCACTGTCCATGTCTGAGTACTAATGAGTCAGACTTTCCAACTTGTCACTTAAAATGGATAAATAATCCAAAAAACAGCATTTAAAATTTGACTTTTTTTTGGAATGTTCACGCCGCAGGTGTATGATGTCATGCCAGCAATTCACTTTTAAGCACATAACATGCATCAGTGAGTCATTAAATCACAATAAAACCTGTTCTGCAAATGTCTGATAATCACACACTTGCAGAACACATGCCAGCATTGCCATTTTGTTTTTTGAATACGTTATGTTTTAATCATCAGACAACAGAATGCTATATGGTCGAATGTCTCAAGAAAGTACTACATCCAAATTTGTAATGGAACGCAACATAGAGGTTGACATTAGACTCCCAAAAACACTCACGGAAGAGTTTCAGCCGTGTTTAAAGTGGAAAAGAGAACATGTGCTTTAGCATTTTCAGTATTAACAGGTTAATATCACACCCGTTAATGCCAAAGAACTTTTCCAAAACCTTGCAAATGTCTTGGTTAATAACTGACCTGGTAGTAATCAAAGATTTCCACAGAACACCTAATCTAGCACAAGCAGAACATAATTTAGCACAGTGTCTATTTCTAACTCAAATTTCCAATGCATTTGTCCTTTACACGTTTCCCAAGAATACCACCAGGAGACTCTGCTCTGGGGGTCATTGTGGTGTTTTTGAAACCCGTCTCATGGAGAGCTGATGGGGACAGATCACATGAGAGCTCATGAAGCAATTAAAAGCCCCTGTGCACCAGGTTCACTCCCAATCTGCACAAAGTTTTATGCCGTCATGCCAGATGTGCTTTTTGTGCCATGCATGGAAAATTGGCCCTGTAAGTTCTGACTCCATTGTAAATGTCTTTTGAGACATTTGCACATCCTGTTATCAACTGTAGGACACAAAGTAGCACAAATCAGCAACACATTTAGAAACCATGCTTTCAAATAGAAGTAAAAGCATGAGGAAATTACCAGTAGCACCGAACCTGACAATAAGCGACACTTTCAGTAAGATGTTTAGTATTAGAAGAACCGACAAGGGTTTTGACCCAGATTCCAGCTGGCAGTTGTTGGTTGGCTGAAAATGACTTGTTATTTCAGGAGACACATGCAGCTATTCAGACCATACAATGGAAACTGTACTAGTATTGATTAAGGTTACCATCAAATTTCACCCTATTATGCGAAACCGTTAAAAATGCAACCTGGAATCCAGACTGTGCTTAATACCGCTGGTCAGCTGCACATTGTTAGAGAAAACAAATAACTCATTCTTCATTATGTTAATGGAACCTCTGGAGAAAGCTGTGTTAATGAGTACAAATTCATTTTTAATTTTGGAAGAAAGTCCAATCCAGTGACCAAAGTTGAAAAAGTAAACAGAACATCCAAATGGAGCAATTAAATTGAGTTAAAGTCAACACTAGATTAAAATTAATCTATTTACTTACATTTAAATGCAGACATTCATTCAAAGCATGTTACTCAAAAGAAAAGGAAAAAAAAAAAAAAACATGTTCCTCTTCTGTAGTCTTTCTAGTTCATGTGACGACACATACAGCGTGTGACACAGACTATTGGATTTCACAGACAAGAAACATGACCAATGAGGTCAAAAGCCTTAAAAGTGAGTGACGGTGATATACTCATGAACGTTACTGCACATTAACTATATGAACCATTAACATTAACCAGCATTAAACTAATGCTTTAACTATATCTATATCATATCATATATATATATTTTTTGTTTGTTTGTTTTTTTCCCCTCGTGGGGACTGCAGGCCAGTCCCCACAATGTCAAAAATTTCAGGTTTTATTATCCTTGTGGGGACATTTGGTCCCCCACAGTACAGCATAAACAAGAACACACACACATCATCATTTTTGTACTTTTTTTCCCCAACCAAAAAATGACCGGTCTACAAATAGTTGCTTGTAAACCTTCTTTTATGCATGCATTCATTCATTAATTCATTTTATTTTTATTTTTATTTATACAAATAGTGGATTCATTGGATTAATTAACTTGTTTTCTTTCAATCAGCAAAGGTTTTGTATTTGTTTTTTAAACTGGTTGATTGTAGGCCTCATTGATGTGAGCTTATGCACCTCAGTTTTTGAGTGAACATGGGCAAAATCATCACCAAATAATGCTTTTTTCACTCGAAAACTGAAGGGCATAAGCTCAGATCAGTGAGGCCTACAATGAACCAGTTTCAAAAGCAAATACAATCCTGTGCTCACTGAAAGATAAAAATGTACAAAAACACAAAACCCAGGAAATTCTGAAAATAAATCAGGTTCATTTTGAGGTCATGTTGATTTGTTTTTACCAAATAAAAGTTACTGTGTAAAACTGATTATCTAATTTATACCTACAGTACTTTTCTATTCCTGCCAAATTTCTTCAGTATCAAGGACGCTGTTGAGATACATTCATGCTAAAGAGATGTGCAAGATCTGAAACACTTACTGCTCTCACTCGCTTCTGTAGACTGTAATTGGTTTTTCATTCTATACGATGGTTAATGTTAAGATTATGGGCTGCATAATTCCAAATGAGCTTTCCCTGTAGACTACAAAGTATGACTGAGTGAATTTATTGGACTATAATGTACAGTGATCTCAAGCACACTTGAACAATAAGAAATGAGGCATCAGCAGTATTGAAAGCCAGAAGACAAGTCCTTAAATTTTACTTGAGCGAGTCAAAGGCAGTGTATACACTTATGGTGTCTTAACTCTTAATGAAGTAATTGTACTATTTACTTAAGTTAATCAATTTAACCATTTGCTTAAGCCGTGCTGTAATTTAGGTTGACCCATAAAACCTGCTTAGCAAAGGCAAATTCAATAAACTTTTATTCATACTGAGGGCATCTTCTAGGCTTAATGAGGGCAAAATCCACACTAAACCTTATAAAGAAACCCGATGATGCGAAGTCCAGGGTTTTCACTTAAATCCATGAAGCTTAGGACATTTTTTATGCATCTAATAAATGAAGTGCACTACAGATGGTCTTTTGGACCTCTTCAGTGTTGGCGGTAACACATTACATGTAACGCGGTTTATGTAATTTAAATTGCGCGTAGCGTTAGTTCTGGCAGGTCACGTTAGTCAAGCTCGCATCTGCTGACTCTCAGCTGATCCCCATCTAGGAATACGACACCTTATATATCCATATATAAGGTCCTCAGTATTATCAGCAGTTTTCGCATTGCTCAATAGCAAATTAAATGGCGAATTCGGCATGCAAAACATCATCATCATCATCATCACAAGGAATCAGGAATTTAGCGAGTGGAATTAGTTTCCCTAATAGACTCACCTCCGAGTTTGTTAACTTGAACACGTGAATTCACCGCATTGTTTATAAGCTGCCCGATTCGGAAGGGACTGAGTTAGCATTACTTCACGCATCGCTACATTATTGAAATGGACGCCACGAGTTATGCGACCGAATCAAGAACAAGTTCAGATGGGAACTTCATCCCCAAGAAGGATATCAAGAAATCAAGCATTCTCGCCACAGCTGCTATGTTCACTCTCTCGAACGTCTTCTTCACAAGCTAAGTTCCTTTAAATGCTCTCAGGTTATTGGCAACATGCCTGTTGCTATGGCTATCCATGTTGCTTAGGTTCATTTTGTTATTCAGCTGGCAAAGAGTGGTACTGTGTTACTGGCATACGCTTGTCGTTGCAATATGCTGCACTTAAAGGGGGATAGAACGCCATTTCATGCATTCTGAGTTGTTTATACAGTTAAGAGTTGGATTGTCATGCGCGCACGCACTCAGCGACCACAGCGAGAGCAAGAGCGTGCTGCTCAATTTTCGTTCATTCTTCGGAAGTCGGCAGCGCTGCAGTACAGGCTCTAGAAGAATGTCTCTAAAGATGTGTTTTGGATGTGAGGAAAGTATAACCTTTTCAGTGTTATGCTAATAGTGGATGCAATTTGTTTTCCTGGGGCAGCAACGGAGTTTTACAACGTGTGCACAAAAAGCAACTAAGTAATCCAATTAGTTAAGCAGGATTTTTATGCATTACTTTTAAAGCTAATTATCCCCAACACTGGGCCTCTTCATTTGAATTCACATACATTCATTTTCAGTCAACTCTGATGTTCATTGATATTTCAAATTCTTTCAGATATATAGAACCATTGTTTGGTTGGTTTATTTCTTAATTCTTATAGGTTTCTCTTTACAAACATAAAAAAAAAAATGCAATGAGTGATATATTCCCAAAGAGAAGCACAGTGACTTTCAGAGTGAGGTAGCATTGCAAATATTATATTTTATTCAGAAAAGGTGATTCATTTGGAAACTTCTTAAAGGAATAGCTGTCAGCAGTCATCCATTATCCACTGATGTCTTCATCAAACTGCATGTGGAAATCACAAATGAATCCCATTTGCACTTTGACATGGATCAAATGACGTATATCTTGTGCATCTTCGCTCTGATGCTTCCTAACGAATAAAATCTATATATAAAACCAACAACAAAAAAGCAAGAAGAGCCTAATTTGGGGGAGAGACCAGCACACAATTATGTAATGTAGAAGCCATTTTCAGCACACGATATTTCTCTGGTCCTTGTCTGAACGGCAGGACAAAAGAATTAAATTTGCATTTAAATAACCTCTTTCATCCTCGTAAGGAGCCAGTAATGACTGAGGTAAACTCAAATCTCTTTCTCAGCTGCTCCCCGAAATGATACGGCTCACAGCAACACCAAATTTAATGCCCTTCCCAAATCAACCTTTACAAGCCTCGTCCTGTATCAATGCACGTGGATCACTAAATCGCCACTTGATGCTTTTAATCTGCTTTTTCAGGTTACAGAAGCTCGTCAGAAGTCTGTGTTTAGAATATGACGGCTTACTCATGGCTAAATCCCTGCTCGCTGCTAATCTCAGCTCGTGAAACTAGAAAGAGCTTAATCACCTTATGTCCCTAACCAGATCACATTCAGAATGATGATGATAATGACGGGACTGAACTGATGTGACACATGTTGATATATGTTTTTTGTTTTTTTTAGAATCACGATATTATCATTATAAAGGAAACCTCATTATATTCTTCAAAGCCAAGCACTAATGGCCTCAGATAACTCAGGAGGGAGAGATTCACTAACAAGCCCATCTCTGAGGAGAATTCACCAGAGACCTTATTGAGGAACTCAACGGTCAGCTAATTCACAGCATTTTGGCAATGTGCAGTTTTTATACAGTGTATGTGAAGTTCATGTATGCATAAAATACCCCAGTAACCTCTACACTTGCCAAAATGTGACCTTCTATTTCTATTGTGAGTGAAGAACCAAAATTAGATTAGCTACTACATGCTATAATTTCTTGATTAATTGACATTTTGCTTGGAATAATAAAATAAGGCTTTAAAGTAATAGATTGTACAAAAAAGAGAATTTTATGAAAATTCAGATGTTTCTTTTAAAATAAAATGAAATTAACACCGGGTTTAAGGGGTCAACTAAAAATGACTTTTTCTGAAAATGTATTCTAATGTCTCTTCATTGGAACAATTTTGGAGAAATTTAGCATTACATCACTTGTTCACCAATAAAAAATAAAATAAAATAAAAAGATGATAACTGGCACTGGCTAAATTGGACATTGTTGATAGCACATATTATTGGAAACTGGTTTGATTTGGAAGCCATAATTTTCTTTCTATTCACATTTGTCGTCAATGACTTCATCACTGACATCAGAGATTATGAATTAGATTCTGGTCAATGACCTCATCAGTGATTTGTCACTTGTTTGCTTTTGGTAGCATTTTAGTTTGACGGATGCTTGAAAAATGTGACAGCAACTATCATGTGGCAGAATGTATTTTCACAGTGAATGCACTTCACTTTGGATAATGTGTAAATGATCATACAAGGCATCTGTAATTCAACTCAACTGCTCAAGTGTTTAAACCTCTAAATAAATGACAAAACTACAATACATTTTGGTTGCAATGTAGAAGAAAATATAATTCTTATTTTAACAATGTATTGCGTTTTCTACTGAATTCAAGAACTCCCTGTGAAAATGAATCCACTAAATGATTTTAGAACAGATGTTATTTTATTTACCCATATTTTTTATGAAAATATGTACTTTTCATTTTCAAGCCTGTAGCCTAGCCTGAACCCTTCTGTAACAGTTATTAAAGGTCCTTTAGATGTTCAGAGCTATTTAGTCTAACATTAATATCACCTCTTTCATAAGAATGATTTTGCCAACTCCATTAGGACTGGATCCCTCTCTACCTCTCTGTTGTAGCTCAATAACTTTCACTTGCGTGATGTCTCATGTCTCTGTACCTGCTGGATGCCAATCAAATATCAGCGGGTGTTGTGAGGGAAGTGAGAGAAATTTTCTGCGGATTGTTTTTAACTGCAGCTTCTGCATGTAATCAATAGTAATATCTGCCATGGCAAGTTGCTGAGCTAATGTGAGCTGATCTCCAGATGTGTTTTTGGGGGGGGGTTATCAGTAGTGTATTTTGGCTCCTGGCCTCTTGTTGCTTTCACACATGAGCAACAGATGAATGCTGATCTGACGGTGGCTACTCTTTGTCATAATGAGACATCGATTTTGTTCTGGACAACTCCTGTCCAGAGTAAAATCCATCGCAGACTGCTAATCAGACCTCGGCTCGGAGGATTTGGGACAAAAACAATTACAGTGAATGACATCTTCAAAAGGAAGTCAATTAACGTGCTTTCCTGTACTAAGCATTTATCAATTAGACAGATGACTCAATACTTTTTGCCTTACAAATATAATAATAATAAGAATACTCGCTGTGAAATATTACCTCATGGATTGCACCTATAAAACTTGCAAACAAACAAAATAAAATAAATACAATGGTATTTGTAAAGACGGTACATGGATATAGTAATCATTAAGGCCACCGAACTGTCATAGTACTTTTAGATATAATAATAATTATTATTATTTGTTGTTATTACTACTTACTGCTACTACTATAATACGTACAGTAAATAAACATATATTAGAAACTTATATTAGTAAATTAAAACAAGAATGCTAATGATATTTTTAGAATTTAGAAATTTGCTAATGTTTATTTAATTATTATTCTTAAATATTTATGGATATTTGTTAATAGTATCAACAAATTGTTACAAATTGTTTAAGAATAATTTGTTTACATTAGTAGTAGTAGTAGTAGTAGTAAAATTATTAATAATAATAATTTGTTGTTTATATTATATTGTTAGTAGTATAAATAAAAATGAGAAATTAAAAAAAAAAAAATAATAATAGGTAGATAGATTTATAGATAAATAGATTTATTCAGTACCTTCCAGTTGTGCTTTTGAAGAGAAGCAGTAAGATATAATACAAAAAACAAAAATATGAAATATTGTAATAGCAACATACAGTACAGAACATGCAAAATATAAAACCAGAAATAATCCATTATAGAGAACAACAACAGTTTCATTCTAGAAATGCGGCTGCAAAGGTGTAGGGAAAAACACTGTTATTAACATGCTAATTTTACTAAATAGTATGCTTATGAAAGTAAACTAATGTTTAGCCTAAATTATGATTTTGTTGTATACCATATATCAATATTATTCTTTCATCACATTAATAATCCATGCATTTGGAACAAAGTCAACATCTATGAATAACGCATGTCGTCGTTGTCACTTCTCCATTATTTCTTTGTAGGTTAAATTATTTATCAATTTTTAAAACAAGGTAATCAGCTCACAATGACAGTCTCTCATTTTGTGTTTGATTTCCTGTCCAAAAATGTTTCTACTAACAGCAGGTCGAATTTACAAAACCAGATTGGACTCCACAGGTTTCCACAGAGTGCTGCGCCTTTAACAGAAGGTCCCTGAACCGTCACAAGTTTGCTTTTTAGCAGTTAGCCTGGAAATTGAACTTGACCTATTATTATTGCGGTGCCCACTTGATAGATTCAGTCGGTGCATTTTTATTAAACCGTCGTGGAAAAGAACAAAACAACGGGGAAATAAACTGGGGCATGCGACGAATCTTAAATGTGCTCAGGCAACAAATTTATTTCCTCCGAGTCTGTCAAACTGTGAACATCTATCTTCTGTAGCGGACGCTCCCAACACTCTATTTTTGGAGACGGCATCAGTCAGACTCTCGGCACAATGTGGACATCTAAATGTGAAGAAAATCTGAGGCGGAGAATGAAAAAATATATATAATTGCAGAAGTGCAATTAAGGTTCGGATATGGGAAATAGTTGTGAAGGCTTGTTGTCTCTCTGCAGGCAAATGTTCTTTTACGGTTCGAAATGACACTCTTTATAAAGTAATGAGAACGTACATCATCTCAGGTCACTGAGGAACAAGGTCTTCACTAATCAATACACCAATAACGAGAGCCTTTCCTATCTATCATGCCAGATCACATACATCCATTCGGTTATATTTAAGTGCTCTGTGTGAAATGTTACCTCATAGGTTACACCTATAGAACTTAGGGGAAAAAGTACTATTGTATATTTTAAATGTACACACTGTTTAAGCTGAAAGCTCAAGTTTCCTTTGACACTCAAGACAAAAATAACACTGGGCTTTAAAGGACTAGTTCACCCAAAAATGTATCCACCCTCAGGCCATCTAAGATGTAGATGAGTTTGTTTCTTCATCAGAACTGATTTAGAGAAATGTAGCATCACAATGTAGCATGTAACTCACCAATGGCTCCTCTGCAGTGAATGGGTGCCGTCACAATGAGCTGATAAGAGCATCACAATCATCCACAAGTAATCCACACCATTCCAGTCCATCAATTAACATCTTGTGAAGTGAAAAGCTGTGTGTTTGTAAGAAACAAATTCATCATTAAGGCGTTTTTAACTTCAAACCGTTGCTTCTGGATAAAACATGAGTCCTCTATCCATATTGTTTTCTTCACTGAATAAATAGTCTCATCTGAATCAGGAGAGAAATATGAGCAGATCAAGCACTGTTTATATGCAAAAACAGTCTAAGAATCTTCAAAACAAATATGTTGGTGGATTCAGGGGGTGGACTTTTTCACTGGACTCTATTTTGGCCAGTGATGGATTTAGATTTTCACTTCATAAAATGTTAATTGCTGGACTGGAGTGGTGTGGATTACTTGTGAATTATTATAATGTTTTTATCAGCTGTTTGGACTCTCATTCTGACGGCACCCATTCACTGCAGAGGATCCGTTGGTGAGCAAGTGTTGTAATGCTCAAATCTTTTCTGATAAAAAAACAAACTCATCTACAAACTCAGCTTGGATAGCCTGGGGGTGAGTACATTTTCAACAATTTCATTTCTATTCCTTTAATGTCCTTCAGTAGAAAGAGAACATCCGTGTGGTTCAAAACAATCTTACGATGACAAAAGCATAAATCAATGTTGTAATCAGGGAAAAATAATAATAATGAACAAACAATGGAGAGAATCAGCCATTTAAGATTGTGGAGGCTTAAAGGTCAAACAGACATCAGCTTGCATAAAAGACATAATTATTTATTAGTGCTTTCATATGGACCCAGTCTCAATAATTCAACTATTGTCTACATTAAAACAAGGTATTCACAATTTAACAGTACTATTTCACCCCCTTTTAACCTCTGCTCTTCAGCACTGAGTGCTACACAGCAAGAGAAGCGCTAAGACTGCATGTCCGTGGGCTTTTAAGACATGAAATGTGAAAGTGGTGATGACCTGTCAAATCAAATAACCAGTCCTATTTCAGGGGATTCACCGTGATTGTTTCACCATTATTGAGATGCTAATTGACCCTCCCAGACAAGCCGTCAGCTGTAAAACTAGAGCTCTCCAAAACACTTCACTGTCAGAGCCAGTAAATCCACAGTAAAGAGAAACGCTCTACCAGCACAGAGCTCGTGAATGCATAGTTCACAGAACAGATCCTCTTAAAAGACGTTGTCCTTTTACAATGCTAAAATAGTCTCAAAGAGTCTAAACACTGTGGATTTGTGACTTTTTCAAAATACCGAGCTGTTGTTTGGGCTTTGTACGGAATAATAATAATAAAAAATTATAATAAAAAAATAAAACCATCTCATTAAATTTATTATAATACAAGATTAAACTCAATAAATTTAGAGAATAAAGTCGTTATGTTTGAAGACACAACTCCTTAAACTTAGAGAAAAAAAGTCAAGATAAAATGTTGAGAATAGTCATTAAATTTCGAGAAAAAAGTCGTTATGTTTAAAGACAAAACTCCTTAAATTGAGGAAAAAAGTCATTGTGTTCTGTTTCGAGAAAAAAAAAAAAAATTTGAGAAAAGACAAGAATAAACACACTCGTGTCATTCGTTTCATCTAATTGGAGATGAAAGTCAAATATCGGCTAGGGTTCAAAACTGTCGCTTTTCTTCCTTTTGTCATCACATATCACATCAGAAAAGTGGAAATCAGTTGCTTAACGAGAAAAAAAGCAGTTGCTGGAATAAACGCAGAGGAATGATTTAACTTGACTTTAATCTCGAGATGGTTTTATTTTATTTTTTATATTGCTTGGCTCTAATCCTCTTCCGTAGCATTGTGACTCATCCAATGGTGTGATTTTGAGGAAGTTTGTGTGAACAAAGTACAAAACTGTTAAAACATTTGGGTGCCAGAAAGATTTGTTAATATGTAAAGTCTCTTTTGCTCACAAGGCTGTATTTATTTGATCAAAAAATATACATAAAACAGTTATATTATGACATATTATTAAAATCTCAAATAAATGGTTTCTATTTGAATATATTTCAAAGTATAATTTATTCCTGTGATGCAAAGCTGAATTTTCAGCATCATTACTCCAGTCTTTAGTGTCACATGATCCTTCAGATATCATTTTTAATAAATATTTAAATAAAAAAAACATTTGTTGAAATGTAGGATGCATTTAATTCATACTTAAAGCTTAAACGTCTTTCACAATATATATATATTTTTTTAAATAAACACTTGACACCAAATTTGAACACACAAATTTGTCCCCATAAAAAGAAACGTACAAGTCTGTTTTATTTCCATAATGTGACATACAGCAAAACGTTAATGAAGCCAGACAAACAGTGATGAGTTTTGTGTATATGACTGATACTATAACATGCCTGATTTGCATACAAATAAAGCATTTTTGTCATGAAAATGAACAATAATGACCAAATTTAGATGCAGATTTCAGCTCATTTAGCAACTGGTTAAACTGGATTGCAGGTGGTTATTGAATATGATGCTGTTTTTGCTCTGAAATACCCAACCTACCGCAAGCAGTTTGCCCAGTTGACTGCACATCAGTATTGGCACAACATCCTTTCATAAAATGCAAGTATAATTCCACCTCAGCTTGCCATGTCGCATTCGTTCAGTCTCACAGAACCGCCACAGTTAGTGAATGTGATTACCTGAAACAATTAGTCATCTTCAAAGAGAGCCTGTTTAATTTTTCTCGGTCACCGTCTGATAGCTTCAACTAAAAAAAAAAAAAAAAAAAAAAAAATGTTGTGGGAAGATGAAAGGAAACTCTGTGCTTTATTCAGTGGCTTATTTTAAGAGAAGTTTTGATTATCTCTGCTTTCTGTCATGAGCAGGATGTCAGCAGGACAGAAAAAAAGTTAATTAAGAGAGCATGAACGTCCAGGTGGAACTATGCATCTTCAGAATGAGAACTGGAAAGAACAGACAGTGTGACAGCGAGAAAATGAGGAGAGGGGATTCTGGCGCCTATGGGGGATGAATCGCAACCTATTAACTTTAGGTAGATAGGTCTGCCACTGTATGCTGTGTTTACCAGTTATCTTCATCTCGCTGTATATAGCCATGGTGGAATATGCAGCAAGAAAAAAAATTCTTAGAAATAAATTTGCTCAAAGTACACCGAACCAAACTACTTTTTTTTTTGACTGCCCTCAAGAAAGAAAAATATATTTTTTTTATTGTTTCACCAATATAATCAATTCATTACTTAACTAGACAAAAAAAAAAAAAAAGTATCAAAATGACTAATGTGGACAGAAATGCAATTTAAATATATATTCATTATCTAAATGTATAGTCGTGTCCTTTTTATATCTTTTGAAATTGACAATTAATTTCAAAATGTTCAATCAAAATGAGAATCCTTGAAAATGTTGCTATTAGTTAAGCAGAAATTTACTATTAATTATTTGTAATATTTAGTTTCATTTAATATTTTTAATTAAATTATTTGAATTAAATAGTTTTATTATATTTTATTTATTTTTTAATATTTCTATTATGTGGAGGCCAGTAAGACCAAACACATGAACATGAACTTTCTGTATTTAAAAAAATAAATAAAAAATAAAGTATAAAATAAAGTTTAAGCCCAAGTTTTTTTTTTATGCATTTGTGTGGATGCAGAATATGGGACTCTAAATTTTGGAAATAACACTTTAAAATAATATTTGTTAACTACATTAGTTAACGTACTGTACTAACAATTATAATTATAGTTACTTAATTATACTTAATTATAGTTCATGTCAACAACATTTTATTAACTAACATTAACAAAGGTTAGTAAATGCTGTACTGTGTAAAATGCTGTTAAATGCGTTAACTAATGTTAAATTACACCTTGTTGTAGTGTTGAAATAGCTGAAAACATTACAATTTCAACAGGCTACCACAACATTTATCCCAACTGCATTATGATAATTGTGCTTGAAGTTCATAAAGGCAATATATGAAATATTTGTTCTTTTAAAAATTCATGTCACACCGCAAGCCCATTTAAAATTAACTAGTTAAATCGGTTAAAAGTGTTGAAAATGTTCAACTAAATGGTGAATAGTTCATCTAAAATCATCTAAAAATATCTTCTCTATTGCAACCGAAAATCTTAATAATAAAAATAAACATTATGTTCTTGTCCATTTGCCAACTTCCCATCTATAACAGAATGGAAATGTATGAATGGCTGTCGCAATAATGGTGTTTCCGGTGGGACAAGATTTCAACAATGACAATATGTGGGTGTATCAATTTGCCTTCAATTTGGGCCGCTCTCACTCGCTGTAATGATCTGACAAAAGTCACAGTGAGCCCAAACTGAGACAGATTATACCGCACTCGTGCCAGACAACAAAGATTGTAAAAGCACAAGAGGGTCTTTTCAATCCGGTTATGACACTGAATCTGCCAAGTCCTTATGTGACATATGCCCAGAAAAGCGTTTGCCCTAGCGTTCATCTACTGACAGGAAAAAGGAAAAAAAGAAATGTCATTTGGAATATTGGAATCATAGATTAGACTATAAGAGCACAACATATTTGTCATGAATTCCCACCTTGCTTTAAGGGATATAAATTGCAAGATGAGTCCAATTTATTCTGAATCAAGGCGATACCAGAGGCACTGGCATTCAGTGAAGTCATCGGGCAAATCAGATAATGCCAGTTTCCCCTGCAGTAACAGTTGTACAGCAACGACAGATTTACTTTAATGGAGTACTAGAAGGAACAGACTTCGCAATAAATGCAACAAAATAACACTTTATTGGTACTGTGAGTGGCTGTAGACAATCATTGTAACTCCTCTGCAGAATCAAGAGAACTTGAAATGCTCTCGCTTACTGTAAGTTAGTTACAGTAGTGTATATAGAACAGATCTGCTCTTATATATAAAGCACACAAACCTATTTGACCACAAAAACACATGGTATCAGCCTATAATCACCAATGAAATCTACACCCTCAGGCCATCCAAGATGAGTCTGTTTCTTCGTCAGAACTTAGCATTTCATCACTTGCTCACCAACGGATCCTCTGCAGTGAATGGGTGCCGTCAGAATGCGAGTCCAAACAGCTGATAAAAACATCCCAATAATACAAAGGCAGTCCATCAATTAACAGCATGTGAAGTGAAACACTGCGTTTCTAAGAAACATGTCTATCATTAATATGTTTTTAACTTCACATTATTGTTTCTAACTAAAATACGAGTCCTCGATCCATAATATTGCTTTTTTTCTGTGAAAAAGTCTGAAATATGAACAGATCATGCACTGTTTATAAGCTAAAACAGTCCTAAACAAAGTTGTCGGTGGATTTTGATGTTAGAGGACAACAGTGGATGGACTTTTTCACTAGAGGAAGCGATATTATGGATTATGGATTATGGATTCATATTTTGGCCAGAAGCAACAGTTGGATTTATTTCTTATAAACACATACTTCATAAGACATTTGGACTCTAATTCTGACGGCACCCATTCACTGCATTGTTGAGCAAGTGATAAAATGCTAAATTTCTCCAAATTTGTTCTGATGAACGAACAAAGACATCTATATCTGGGATATCCTGATGGTACGTTTTCAGCAAATGTTTATTTTTCAGTGAACTATTCCTTTAACATTCAATTGTGCTCAGATTTGCCTAGAAATAAAAAAAGGCAGTATGAAGAAATAGGAAATATTTCAGAAGCAAATGTAGGAGAATTGTATGAGAAACATATGAGATTGAGTTGATGTAATAATCAACGTAAGTGGAACTCTTTCTGAAATGTTTTTACTGCTTCCCCTCAAAAGTTTCATCCAGCTCAAGATGTCGTCTTGTTTTTTGATGTCTTAAAAGCTGAATGCTAATTTAATCACTCATGCTGTGTCCTCCATCTGAGAAAACAGTTTCCCGAATGAATTATTTGATTCTGATTTGAGATAAAGCATTACTTATGGAGGTTTCTTTTGATTTTTCAGCACAGAGGAAACATCCTGTTTCTGATTGAGACTGAACATTTGTTCAGATGTTAATGTCTCTGATAAATCAACATGTTATCTTCAATTTTGATCCCTAAGGCTGAAGTCTCTTTTTGATTGGTTCCATTAAATTTGTGGCCAAAAAAAAAAAAGTACAGTAATAATTGTGAAAGTTTCATTAATTTTTGTTATTGTAAATGAAATGTCTTAATTAACTTGACTAAACCTATTCCAACTGCTTTCATAATAATTATACCATACAGGAACAAGCTATTTTTATTATTATTATTATTTGTAATTGCAAAAGCGAGGAGCTAGTTAGTGTTATTGGAAAACTGATGTAATTTTCAGTGTTTGCTGTGGAAAACATTGCTAGCACTTTTCTAGCGCAATAGGAGGGAAGGAAGGATCGATCTCATGGAGTTTGTCGTTTGAAAAGTAGATCCCCGCACAAAAAATTGTGGGCAACCCTGATCTACAATGCCCTAGAAACTACCCAGAACGCCCTAGTAACCATCTACAATGTTCTAATGACACCCTAGCAACAACCTGGCAACAATATAACAATGCAATACAAAGAGTCAGAACAACTTAGCAACTGTTTGCTCATTTTCTACACTAGCAAGCACCCACAACAACCTAGAAACCATCTAGAACATCCTAGCGACACCCTAGCAACATTTTAGTAACCACAAAAACAACCTAGCAACCAAATAACAACATGATAAAAACTGTCAGATCAACTTAGCAACTGTTTGCTTATTTCCCACACAAGCAAGCACCCACAACAACATAGCAACCACCTAGATCATTCTAGCGACACCTTATAAACACTTAGTGTAACCACCAAAACAAACTAGCAACCATATAACACAATAAAAACAGTAAGATCTACTTAGCAACTGTTTGCTTATTTCCCACAAGCAAGCACCCGCAATTTTGGGGTATACTATCCCTTTAAGAAAAATGGTAATGAGCTGTTCAATTAATTTAGCTGATTCAATTATTTTAGTGTTATATATTTTCTGCTCATTTTAAAGCATATTTTAACAAATCTATGTGCACGTTTAACATGTTGGTCTCCAGTGTGAGGTAGTTGTTTATTATTATTCAGTTCGCACATTTTCGAGTTAAATTAATTTCTGGTTAAACCATATACCTGAAAAGGTAGAATTTTGATATGTTATAAATAGTTGTTGTAAAACTTAATAGTCACAGTTATTTGGTTTTGAAATATGTTGTGGCAAAGCAAATAAAATACGAAAACCGTATTTCTTCTGAAAAAGGTTTTCGTTTTATCTTCCCAGAAAAGTAATCATTTTGATATACACTCACCTAAAGGATTATTAGGAACACCTGTTCAATTTCTCATTAATGCAATTATCTAATCAACCAATCACATGGCAGTTGCTTCAATGCATTTAGGGGTGTGGTCCTGGTCAAGACAATCTCCTGAACTCCAAACTGAATGTCAGAATGGGAAAGAAAGGTGATTTAAGCAATTTTGAGTGTGGCATGGTTGTTGGTGCCAGACGGGCCGGTCTGAGTATTTCACAATCTGCTCAGTTACTGGGATTTTCACGCACAACCATTTCTAGGGTTTACAAAGAATGGTGTGAAAAGGGAAAAACATCCAGTATGCGGCAGTCCTGTGGGTGAAAATGCCTTGTTGATGTTAGAGGTCAGAGGAGAATGGGCCGACTGATTCAAGCTGATAGAAGAGCAACTTTGACTGAAATAACCACTCGTTACAACCGAGGTATGCAGCAAAGCATTTGTGAAGCCACAACACGCACAACCTTGAGGCGGATGGGCTACAACAGCAGAAGACCCCACCGGGTACCACTCATCTCCACTACAAATAGGAAAAAGAGGCTACAATTTGCATGAGCTCATCAAAATTGGACGGTTGAAGACTGGAAAAATGTTGCCTGGTCTGATGAGTCTCGATTTCTGTTGAGACATTCAGACGGTAGAGTCAGAATTTGGCGTAAACAGAATGAGAACATGGATCCATCATGCCTTGTTACCACTGTGCAGGCTGGTGGTGGTGGTGTAATGGTGTGGGGGATGTTTTCTTGGCACACTTTAGGCCCCTTAGTGCCAATTGGGCATCGTTTAAATGCCACGGCCTACCTGAGCATTGTTTCTGACCATGTCCATCCCTTTATGACCACCATGTACCCATTCTCTGATGGCTACTTCCAGCAGGATAATGCACCATGTCACAAAGCTCGAATCATTTCAAATGACATGAACATGACAATGAGTTCACTGTACTAAAATGGCCCCCACAGTCACCAGATCTCAACCCAATAGAGCATCTTTGGGATGTGGTGGAACGGGAGCTTCGTGCCCTGGATGTGCATCCCACAAATCTCCATCAACTGCAAGATGCTATCCTATCAATATGGGCCAACATTTCTAAAGAATGCTTTCAGCACCTTGTTGAATCAATGCCACGTAGAATTAAGGCAGTTCTGAAGGCGAAAGGGGGTCAAACACAGTATTAGTATGTGTTTTCTAATAATCCTTTAGGTGAGTGTATGTTGTAGAAAAGAAAATAAACAGAAAAAAAGTTATTTAACAAAAAAATTATAAAATGTATTTTTTTCAATTGAGAAATAAATGCCCAATGTAACATATGTAACATGAAATATTTATCATAAACGCCCAATGTGTCATATATGGAACATTACAGATCTTTCACAAGGAGGGGTTGTATTTCAAAAACAACTGCAGAAACATGTTATAAGTGGTCCAATTGGTTTATTTTATACGCCCCATAATTTTCCTATAAGGAGAAGTTGGTCCCGGTTCTTATGGGTTAAAATAGTCAGATCAACATAGCAACTGCTTGCTCATTTCTTACATTAGCAAACACTTACAACAACCTAGCAACCATCTAGAGCATGCTAATGACACCCTAGCAACCACATAATGCAGTAAAAATAGTCAGATCAATTGATGACTGCTTGCTCATCTTTTCGAGCACATCATGGTCCAATTGTGTTTATTTATTGACTGTGATATAACTTTTTTGTCAAATTGTCAATAGAACTTCCTGCATTTGCTTTCTGAAAAGACATTTCCTCACACAACAATCACATGACAGCAGTTACAGCAGCATTCTGATCTGCTGTGAGTTTGATCTGAATTTTCTGTGTCTTTTCTCCTCTGGCCAACATTTTCATCAGTTCCAGTTAATGCCTTCGATATACTTGTGGAGCCGGATCAATTTGACCTCCATAAGCCAGCTGGATATGATTCCATTGACCCTGTCTCTCTGAAAAATTGTGTCTCATATGGTTTTTGTGGCACTATCTCATTGCTGTAATCTCTTATATGACAGGACTGAAGGCCCCGGGCCCTTAAAGTTGCCTGTCATTTTACTCTTAATTCCAGGAATGAATTTCTAAAATATCTGGGTAAAGGAAGCCAATCTAGACTCTGAATGAGGCATTTGAATGACAGCATTGTGCTACTAAATGACCGCATGGCCCTTGACCCAGTTTTGGTCACAAATTAATTTGCATAGTCCATCAGAAATGCATTTTCATTTAGTGCTCTTTGTGTCAAAATGATCTTTGGAATACTCAAGGGAAGTTTTATGCTGCGATATCATGACATAATTGAATGATGATTAATTGACCCGCTCTTCAGCCTATTTAAAAAAAAAAAAAAAAAGGACAGACAAAACATTTCAATTAATATCAATTAAACTATAACCACAGAGGTCTCCTGAGAACATTTCTTTACCCCTTCTCTAACTCTCTCATCCCAGTCTCGACAGTCAGCCGAGGTTATTTCTAAAAACAGAGAACGTCTGCCACCTGCTGTTTCAAATGAGGAACTGCACTATTTCATATTTTATTATGGAAGTCGTTGTGCTCTGAATTTGATGATGAACAGCACTTTGGATATGTTTTATGTTATGTTGTATTAAAAAAAAAAAGATTACAGATTTTCTGTAATCACCACATAATAGATTACCTTCAAATGACTGTGACTTAAACTCTTTAGTCAATGAACATATCAGTGCCATCAGAATGAAAAGTCCTTGTGTCATTGTTCACAAACAAGATAGTCAGAATGCTTATCAGTCACGTTGTCAATATAACAGTGCACTCTGTTAGTATTACCTGATGTAAACTATGGCAACAGTTTGGATGACAGTTACTGTACTGAAATGCAGAAGGCTACACTTCTTTTGTATGCTATATATGCATTTAAAAAATTTACACATTACTGTATTTGGGATATTGACTGAAAGAGACTGGATAGGATTCACGTTACACTTCAGAGAACTAGTTTATCATTGGTTGATATTCTCTTCATTAGGGAAAATCAAGATTCACCTGCACAATTCATGGCAAAATTACAAAAAGTCTAACAGAAATGTGAAGAAAATATCAGTTTATGACGACTAGATCAACCACTTTGCATTTAATGACTTATACGATGAACTAATGACTATATGTTTTGAGGGGAAAGACTATTGCACAGAGATCTATATACTGCATTTTGAGCAACAATATATTAGCTACTGATAATGTAGGAAATCGCAGACAAATTGTACATAATCAATTGCATGAACCTACCAACGCAATCGCAACTTGTCCAAAAGAATGAGAAACTGCTTTTATGCTGTGCACAAGTGGCTAGATAATGTGGAGGTTGATAGTCCATATGATTGATGCCTATTTATCCGAGATTAATGGATACATCATTTTATACACAGAGTAGGCCTACTTTGATTTGAACCTAATGATTGCAGCTGATTTAAGTGGTACTGATTCTAAGCGCTGCCTCTACAATCCACCAGAGTCCACTAAACACCACACTTTATCAACTCCAAAACCCATCGCAACAGCACTCAACTTTTCAGATGTTTTCATTCACATTGAGCTTATTTAACGAATAAATGTGGTAAATGTATAATCAAGCTGTTTAATTCTGAGAGAACATCAGTCCAGAGTCATAAACATAGCCTATTAATCATGCACGTGTTGATTTTCCCAGCGCACAGAAAACCTCAGCAAACAGCCTGATTTGTCTATGCCCTTTTAACTCAAGGACTGCGGCAAAGAGATTGATCGAATTATTGCTGCAATCATGATTCCTTTATGATTTTCACATTCAACTCTACATTATAAGCCTATGTCATAAGAGGCATTCCTTTCACAATTACACGGCCTATATAAACTCCAAAGTCTCGCAGCAATTACGCACACAATCCCTCTGAAATTACCGGAGGTTCAGCATCTCGTTCAAGGGCACAAAGATACACAAATGTTTCCTTCTATGGATCGAACCTTCAACACCACCCAATAGATCTTGTAATTTTGATTATGGCTAATTTGGGTAGTAATTTAACATTTAATCCAGGTTTAGATTATATATAATCCTTTATTAGCTCTCCTATTATTATGCAGAAGATTTTATCCACAGCAGCGTCTGATCCCGTTGAGCCACTGACAAAAGCACAGTGGGGTTAAAGAAGAGGCTGTAACCTGAAACATCCTTTGAGAATGAAAAACCGATTTCTTTCTTTCCACGAGTGCTACAGTCATTTCAGCTGTGACGCATCTCAACCTTTAACCCTTCCTTTTCACACCCTTGGAAAATGCCATATTGAATTTCCGGCACAGTCAATGCCAGGTTTCTCTTCTCTGGCCATCTAATTTTTCCCTCAAGCTTTGATCAATTCTTCTCACTCTTCTCACAGTTGAAATAGACAGGGATGTGGAGTTCTCTTTGTAGTGCATCACTCTGAAGTAACAACAGCTTCTACCGACAACTAACCTAACAATCAGCTGCCAGCTTAAACTAGCCTCAAACTAATGTAATGACAGATGACTGCTACACAAACAACTCTGAACAGCCAATCGTACATACGTGTCAAAAATAAGTGCATCTAATTCTAACCTCATCAAATGGAATTGCAAAAATCTGCCTCAAATTAATACTGGCTGATATACTAAAACTGGGCAATGTGATAAATAGATATCACACAATACTGGTCAATGGAATGTTTTAATGTTTTTGAAATAAGTCTCTTCTACTCACCAAGGTGGCATTTATATGATCAAAAATATAGTACAATTCTGAAATATTTTTACAATTTAAAATAACTGTTCTCTATTGTAATACATTTTCAAATGTAATTTATTTCTGTGATGGAAAGCTGAATTTTCAGCATCATTACTCCAGTCTTCTAATGTGCTAATTTGCTGCTCAAGAAACATTATTATCAATGCTGCTGAATTTTTTGATGGAAACAGTGATACTTTTTTCAAAATTCTCTGGTAAATGAGAAGTTAAAAATAGCAGCATTTATTTGAAATATAAATCTTTTTATAACAATGTGTGAGTCTTTAATGACACTTTTTATTAGTTGAATCGATTGCTGATTAAAAGTATTAATTTATTTTAAAAAATCATTCTGAAACTATTGAATGGTAGTGCAGAATGTATAAATATACATATTTTCTATTAAATGGGTTATGGACATCAGGTTTTAGTGGAGACTATGAAATGTATTAACATTACCATTAGAAATAAAATGAGCACATTTATTGTAAATACTTTCAAAGGGCAAACAGAATTACCCTTTTTTCTACTAAAGACTATCATCTGATCAAATCAGCATTAAGGGGGGGGGGGGTACAATGCTTTTTCATGCATTCAGAGTTGTTTACACTGTTAAAGAGTTGGATTCTTATGTTAAGCATGGACAAAGTTTCAAACAATTTGGACGTATAACAGTATAAATCTCACTTCCGTGTTCGTACAAGTTTCGGAGTTTTTTTCGATCGTGGCCCTTGCTGATGTAAATGACGGTGGAACTCTTTATATAGGCATTTCTCCAGGAAGAAGGCGCCCGTGCATGCATCGACCAACGCAAGAGCGCTCCCATCAACGCGCTTCATCCGGCTGCACTGCATACAGGATTCGCTCGGAAAGAATGGATGCAGTTTGTTTTACGGGGCAGCAATGGAGTTTCACAAGTGTGTTTGTTGACGAACGTTTAATAAACAAGGCCCAATTCGACGCTGGATTTGCATATCGTTTGATACTGAAAAATGGAGCAGTCCCAGCTATAAAAGATCCCAGTCATGATTCAGAACTGCAGATGGTAAGTGAAACGACATCAAATGTCTTTTGTTGGCGATCGGTGCAAGTGCTCGTCACTCTTTAGCTCCGCCCACGGCACACCTCCAGGATCTCTGATTTTTTTGGAAGAGAATCGTAAAGCTGTATCTTTCTATTATAAATATGATAAAACTAAAGCCCTTTTGGAGATACGAAGGATGCAGTACTACTCTATAGGTACTCAAGATTAACATGAGATTGGGTGAAACTGTGTGTTATGTCCCCTTAAACCGGCCATTCCCTCAAGGACAGCGGCTTGTTGGTTGAAAGCAGTGATTAATAATCAGAAGACCTCAGTCCAGATCCGGGCTCCATCTGAACCTCGTAAATATATATAATCATACACACAGGAACCAGAAACAGTACTGAAAATCAAACCTGAACACCATCTGTTTTCGATAATAATCATCTCTACAAAAACACCTGACAGCTAGTGAAGACTTTCAAATTCATGAGGTAAACAGTCTGGATAATGAATGAGAGGTACATGGGAAAACAGGTCAATGTGAGAATGTGTAAAAGCGGAAGCTTGTTAGGTTTGTTAGGGATTGGGAAAAGGATGGAAGGAGATGAAAGAATGGGAGCAGGCTGTGGGAATAACACTGGGAAACAAGCTCTACATGACACAACATCACAGAGCTTTGTCAGGATACTTTCTACACTTTCACCTACACATTGATTCGCTCTTTTAGCATGTTGTTGGTGTTTGTTTTTTTCCCTCACTCACTTCTGGAATTGCCAGACACTTGAGGTTTAATCAAGGGTTTTATTATTTTCTTCTCCCCAGGTCTGGATGATTGCAACAAACTCTGATCATAGCCGTCAAATGTATGGACAAATGTGGATTTGTCTAGCAGAGGTTTTTCTTTCATGTTTTTTTTTTCTCCACATTCTGATTCAAAAACTCTTTTCACAAGGTTCAACAATTAATCATTTAATCAAAATTAATAAAAAATATACTGAAATAAAGCTATATTGTATTATATTTAGTGCTGTCAAAAGATTAATCACAATTTATTGCATCCAAAATAAATGTTTTTGTTTACGTAATGTATGGCTGTGCACTGTGTATATTTATTCCAGACAGACTCTAATGGTTAGAGAGTCGGGCTTGTAATCCAAAGGTTGCAAGTTTGAGTCTCAGGTCCGGCAGTAATTGTAGGTGGGGGGAGTGAATATACAGCGCTCTCTAAACCCCAAATACCACAACTTAGGTGCCCTTGAGCAAGGCACCAAACCCCCAACTGCTCCCCGGGCGCCGCAGCATAAATGGCTGTCCACTGCTCCGGGTGTGTGTTCACAGTGAGTGTGTGTGTTTGTTCACTGCTGTGTGTGTGCACTTTGGATGGGTTAAATGCAGAGCACAAATTCCGAGTATGAGTCACCATACTTTGCCATATGTCAAGTCACTTTCACTTTAGATAGATAGATAGATAGATAGATAGATAGATAGATAGATAGATAGATAGATAGATAGATAGATAGATAGATAGATAGATAGATAGATAGATAGATTTTACTCACAATAGAACATAGATTACAAATGTTTAAACTGAGAAATTTTTAAATTTTATGCACAAAATGAGCTCATTTCAAATTTGATGTCTGCTACAGGTCTCAAATAGTTGGGCATGTTTACCTTGGTGTAGCATCTCCTCTTCTTTTCAAAACAGTTTGAAGATGTCTGGGCATCGAGATTATGAGTTTCTGGAGTTTTGGTGTTGGAATTTGGTCCCATTCTTGCTTGATACAGGTTTCCAGCTGCTGAAGAGTTTGTGGTCGTCTTTGACGTATATTTCGATTAATGATGCGCCAAATGTTCTCTATAGGTGAAAGATCTGGACTGCAGGCAGGCCAATTCAGACTCTTCTACTACGAAGCCATGCTGTTGTAATAGCTGCAGTATGTGGTTTTGCATTGTTCTGCTGAACTACACAAGGCCTTCCCTGAAATAGACGTCTGGAGTAGAGCACATGTTGCTCTAAAACCTTCATATATCTTTCATCATTCATAGTGCCTTCCAAAACATGCAAGCTGCCCATACTGTATTCACTTATGCAACCCCATACCATCAGAGATGCTGGCTTTTGAACTGAACGCTGATAACACACTGGAAGGTCCCCCTCTTCTTTAGCCCGGAGGGCACGGCATCTATGATTTCCAACAAGAATGTCACAAAATTTGGACTCCTCTGACCATAGAACACTTTTCCACTTTGAAACAGTCCATTTTAAATGAGCCTTGGCCCACAGGACACAATGGCACTTCTGGTCCATGTTCACATATGACTTCCTTTTTGCATGATAGAGCTTCAGTTGGCATCTCCAGATGGGACGGCTTGTGTTTACCGGCAGTGGTTTCTGGAAGTATTCTTGGGCCCATTTAGTAATGTCAATGACAGAATCATGGCAATGAGTGATGCAGTGTCGTCTGACCACGGGCATCCAACAAAGGTCTTGCACTGGTCCCTTACGCACAGATTTCTGCAGTTTCTCTGAATTTTTTGATGATGTTATGCACTGTATATGAGATTAGCAAAGCCTTTGCAATTTGACATTGAGGAATGTTGTTTTTAAAGTATTCCACAACCTTTTTATGCACTCTTTCACGAATTGGAGAGCCTCTGCCCATCTTTACTTCTGAGAGACTCTACCCCTCTAAGACATACCTTTTTATAGGTAATCATGTTACAGACCTGATGTCAATTAACTTAATTAGTTGCTAGATGTTCTCCCAGCTGAATCTTTTCAAAATGTCTTGCTTTTTCAGCACTTTGTTGCCCCCGTGCAAACTTTTGAGACCTGTAGCAGGCATCAAATTTGAAATGAGCTCATTTAGTGGATAAATTTAAACATTTGTTATATTATCTATGTTCTATTGTGAATAAAATATTGGCTCATGTGATATGAAAGTCTTTTAGTTTTCATTTTATTCAAATTTAAAAAGCGTCCCAACATTTCGGGTTGTACATAATAAATATACACAGCACACACACATATTATGTAAACAAAAGGAGGTAGAGCTTTTTCACATTTGGCTCCCAAACTCTGGAATAGCCTTCCTGATAACATTCGGGGTTCAGACACACTCTCTCTGTTTAAATCTAGATTAAAGACACATCTCTTTAGCCAAGCATACACATAATGCATTTTATGATCTTGTACTGCAGTTATATCTGATCAAATGTACATTATTATTATTCTTTAGCTTGGGTTGAACAATTTATTTTTGCTTAGATGGAACAGCAGCTACGCTAATCATGTCTCTGCTTGTCTCTATGTTTCTGCCACGGGATTAACATCCCGTGGTAGCCAGGAATTACAGAACTTCAGTCTGGATCTAACCATTACATGATCTGAGATGACCGAACACCTGAGATGGAGGATCAGCGCCGGGAGATGACGTATGTGTCCCTGATCGTAGGCAGAGGCCAAACACCTGGATGAACGCCAGAGACAGATCCCCATTGAGGACCCCGCCACTTAGACAGCCATCGGAAAAGACCACTGGAACCAGCTGAGCCCATTCAACCTGACTTGCTGCAGTTTGGAACTGAACTGCTGGTTTGTTTGGCCAGAGGAGAATTGGCCCCCCGACTGAGCCTGGTTTCTCCCAAGGTTTTTTTCTCTATTCTGTCACCGATGGAGTTTTGGTTCCTTGCCGCTGTCGCCTCTGGCTTGCTTAGTTGGGGACGCTTCATTTCCAGCGATATCGCCGACCTTATTGCAAAGACACTATTCAAACTTATTGACACTTTATTTTCCTTTTTTTGATATTGTGCAGTGCTTTGACACAATTTGCATTGTAAAAAGCGCTATATAAGTAAGGTGACTTGACTTGACTTGACAAACACTTTTATTTTGGATGTGATTAATCGTTTAACAACACTAATTATATTATATTATATATTATATTATATTATATTCAACAGATAGTTCCGGCCCTTGGTTCTGATTGGTTGAGCCACGTTCAAAGCCATTGTATTATAATACATATTATATCTTATATTATATTACGTTAGGTTAAATTAGATTAAAAACAAACTTATTTCAATTAGTTGTTCAGTAACATTATTTCGGTAACATTTATAAATTCTGAACTAATTACTGACTGACTTGAAATATATATATATATATATATATATATATATATATATATATATATATATATATATATATATATATATATATATCACCACAAACTATACAGAAATAGTGTTTACAATAATTAACTCACTAACCTTGTCTGTACAAATGTATATCATCCTGTCATGACCTTCTAAACCAAACAGGTTGCTGAACTATTTACACAGAGAAAATGCATGCACAGGAATGACTTCAGTAATAGTTTATCCAGCTAAAACAGTAGTCTAACCCCTAGTGTTAGTCTAAAAAGGATCATTTAGACACTTTACAGTACAGCTCAAATAACACATTTTTGTTTGGGGAGGAATTAATAAGTGCTTTAAACAAAGCGCAGTTACAAATGAATTATCTGGAGTGTTGCTCTTATAGACTTCCATTACAAGTGCATTACCGAAAATCTTTTTTTTTTCTTTTTTTTTTTACAAAGTGAGAGATGCTTCAAAATATTTTATGTGGTACGCGACAGCCTTTCATTTAAAATGCCTTGGCATTTATGAATCCTGCGCATTGCTTCTTACCTTAATGTTTTGAATAAACAAATCTACAAGCAATTATGAGGCAGAGACTTTTTTTCAAGGCTTTGGTGGTATTTAAATGTCATCTGTTTGATTACATAAACAGACTACATTAGTATGAAGTAAATAACTAAAACTTTCCTCTCAGGTGCCTGCAGAGAACACCTAAACCTTATAGATAATGCATGCGCTGCTGTTCAGCAGAGGTGTCTTGTGAGCAGTCTTCAGACAGACGAGGTTGCGAAAATTTCATCAGCCATTAGAAAAGACAATGTGGCGTGCTTCTACATTCATGCAATATGCACGCAAATAATTTCTGAGTAAACTATGATGTGGAGAGATCAACCCCATAGTAATTAACCTGTGAGAGCTAATGTAAGTCACAAAAACTAGCTCAAATGAACATGAAAAGTCATGTAAATAATAACTGAAGACAAATTCACAATTCAATACTAACTTAAAACAATTATTGTCTTATAGTAGTTCACCCATAAATGAAAATTAGCTGAAAATTTACTCAACCTCAGGCCATGCAAAGAAGTGGATGAGTTTGTTTCTTCATCAGAACAGATCTGGAGAAACGTATTACATTATTTGTTCATCAATGGACAGTGAATGGGTGCCGTCAGGTGCAATGATGTTATGCAGTGCCTGAAAATAGTCCCCAACTATATCATAACTAGTTACCTAGCTGGGGACTACTTTCAGGCACTGTGTAATATAATCGTGCCTGCTGCACCCATGGTACGGCAGCAAAGTTCCTTGATTATTACGCTGGAATAAGAGTATAGTTCCTAGCCATATCGGCCTAGAAAATCGCAACTTTTCATTTTCCGTCAATCTTAGTACCCAATGTAACTACAGAAGGGTCGAGTTTTAAATTGAAACTCTTTGGTCAGTTTTGAGCGAGATGCTAATGGTGTTGATGTAATCAGATTCATTGATCTATGCTAAGCTGCGCTAAAAGTGCTACCTCCAGACCCAGAGATTGGCTGAATGGATACGAAAATGTTAAACTTAACTGTTTAACTCTTGGAGTTGGAAAATGAGCCTATTTTCAAAAATAGTGGCGTGTTCCTTTAACGTCTTGTGAAGTAAAGCTGCATGTTTGTACAAAATAAATACATCATTAACACGTTTTCAATTTCAAGTTGTTGCTTCCAACTAAATGAGTTCATAATCTATAAATGTTGCTTGCTCCATTGAAAAAGTCATCTCGTCTGAATCAGGAGAGAAATATGCACAGATCAAGCAGTATTTACAAGCAAAACCAGTCCAAAACAGTTCTCAACAAATATGTCAGTTGATTTTGATGTGCAATGACAACAGGAGATAGATTTTTTTTCTGGAAGAAGAGTTATGAATTATGAACTTGTATTTCAGCCAGAAACGACGGTTAAAACAACTGAAACAACTCCAGTCCATCAATTAATGTCTTGTGAAAAGCTGCATCTTTGAAAGAAGCAAATCTAGCCAAAAGCAACGTTTTGAAGTCTTGATAAAGTACCAGTCTATGGAGAAGAAATATGCAGATCAACCATCATTTACAGTACAAGCAAAAACAAAAAAAAATCTTAATAAAAATACATCTGTGGATTTTTTTTCACTGGAGAAAGCAATGTTATTGATAGAGGACTCAAATTTTGGCTGGAAACAATGGTTTCAAGTTAAAAATGTCCTAATGAAGGATTTGTTTCTTATAAACATGCAGCTTTTCACTTCACGAGACATTAATTAATGGTGAGCAAGTGATGTAATGCTACATTTCTCCAAATCTGTTCCCATGGAGAAGCAAACTCATTTAAATCTTGCATGGCCCGAGGTTGAGTACATTTTCAGCAATTTTTATTTTTGGATGAACTATTCCTTTAAGCTCCATCACTGAAAACTTTTGACTACAATAACTCAGAAAGTTAAATATGCACTTCTGCTCATGGGTACCTGGTTTATCTGCAACTTTGAACAAAACTCTGAGTGCATGTCAAAGACCTGATGGTACTAACCTTCCAACAGCTAGTTCCTACTCATGCACTCATTTTATCAACCCACAAGCTTGTAAAAACAATTGTGTTTGCAGGCATACTGATGCACACAAACTCTGCAAACTTGCATATTGTCAGCAAACTGCTAAATTTTTGCTAGTTCTTGTCAGTTTTGTGTGCAGTGTGCAGACTGTGGATGCAGAGACGAGAAATATTCAGTTAGTATTTGTATAACTCTGCAAAACCCCACCGCCAGCACCACCACATGATTTCTTTGTGCATGATTTAATGACAGTTAGGTTACTGAGCCCACCAACACTGCACTGACGTTTGCATTATTTTCCTCTCTTTTGTCACACAGAATCAAATGGATGGTAGCCAATCAACTGCATCAGTATTGAGCTCATTGTACATGAGTTTTCTATGTCTGGCCTTGAATACAGAAGCAATTTTGTAACAATAGTCCACTTTTGCAGTATGCTGTCTCTTCTGTTTGCGTACGGTGCTTTCAAAGAACCTCTAAATTCTCTAAATAGCCAAACACAAAATTGTGGTTCAACATTATTTTCGGCAAAAGCAGGTAGATCTCAACTGTTTTCAAGAAAGTAACAGACCTCTTTCATCACAGAAATTTGAGCAGGAAAAAAAAATCTATTGACAAACAAACAAAATAGTATGGGTTATTTAGAAAAAAAAGCAATATGTCTTCTATTCTCAAAAATATTAAAACAAACATCTAATGTTGGAGAAGGGAGAAACAGGTGTGTGTAAATATCATAATCACTAGGGTAAAGCAAAATCTCAGCTGACAGAATTCAAGACAGAGAGTGCCAACAATCCCTAAAATTATCAAAGCACCACTATATTTGGTCTCCAGCAATTAAAGAGGAAGAAATAGTAGAAAAAATAGAATCAGCCTTAATAAAAAGCAGGAACTGACACATCACGCACATCACACTGAGAGATGGTTTATTATATACGTAGATGGTTTATTATATGTATAATAATTTTAATAATAATTTCGCAATTTAATTTATATCATATATACACACACACACACACACACACACAGGTGCATCTAAAAAAAATGTATATCATTAAAGGTTTTATAATTTTTTTTTTTTACTTATTTCAAAAAGTGAAAACTTAATTTATTCTAGATTCACTAAATGTAAAGTAAAATGTTTAATTTTGATGATTAGAGCTTACAGCTCATGAAAGTCAAATCCAGAATCTCAAAATATTTGAATTTCATTAAATGACCATCCCTGCAGTATAAATTCCGGATATCTCTTGACTTGGCAATGGTCCAGAAGACAATCATTGACACCCTCCATAAAGAGGGTAAGGCAGAGAAGGTCATTACTGAAAGGGGTGGCTGTTCACAGAGTGCTGTATCAAAGCATATTAAATGCAAAGTTGACTGGAAGGAAGAAATTGGGTAGGAAAATGTGCACAAGCAACAGGGATGACCGCAAGCTTGAGAATACTGTCAAGCAAAGCTGATTCAAACACTTGGAAGAGCTTCACAAGGAGTGGACTGAAGATGGAGTCAGTGCATCAAGAGTCACCACGCTCAGACGTCTTCAGGAAAAGGGCTACCAAGCCACTTCTGAAACTCAAAAGCATCCTATCTGGGATAAGGAGGAAAAATAACTGGACTGTTGCTCAGTGGTCCAAAGTCCTATTTTCAGATAAAAGTCAATTTTGCATTTCATTTGGAAATCAAGGTCCCAGAGTCTGGAGTAAGACTGGAGATCGAGGCACAGAATCCAAGCTGCTTGAAGTTCAGTGTGAAGTCAGTGATGATTTGGGGTGCCGTGACGTCTGCTGGTGTTTGTACATTGTGTTTATTTATTTATTTAACCAGGAAGGACCCATTGAGATACATTATATATTTGTAAGATTCAACCCTTTCAATCTGTATCCCATTTAAAGTTTGAATCATAAAACCATTTAATGGTAATCTGGACCGTGTAAAAATCATGTATTTATTTTTTTTAGCATTTAACGTTTAAGTTTTCTTTTGTTTTATCAAGTCCAAAGTCAATGCAGCTGTCTACCATGAGATTTTGGAGCACATTATGCTTCCATCTGCTGACAAGCTTTATGGAGATGCTGATTTCCTTTGCCAGTAGGACTTTAGCACCTGCCCACAGTGCCAAAATCACTTCCAAGTGCTTTGCTGACCATGATATTACTGTGCTTGATTGGCCAGCCAATATGCCTGACCTGAACCCCATATGGAATCTATGGGATATTTTCAAGAGAAAGATGAGAAACAGTCAATCCAACAATCCAGACGAGCTGAAGGTTCAATAGTGCCTCAGCAAACCCACAGGCTGATCGCTTCCATGCCATTCCTCACTGATGCTGGAATTTGTGCTAAAGGAGCCCCGACCAAGTATTGAGTGCAGAAATTAACATACTTTAAAGAACTTGAACTTTTCTGTTTTGCAAATCCTTTTTTCTTTTTCTTTTTGTTGGATTGATTTTAGGAAATATTCTAATATTTTGAGATACTAGATTTTTCACTTTCATGAGCTGTAAGCTCTAATCATCAAAATTGAAACAAACTTTTGAAATGTTTTACTTTACATTTAATGAGTCTAGAATATATGAAAGTTTCACAAAAAGCTTTTTTCCACAATATTCTTTTTTTTAATCCACCTGTGTGTGTGTGTATGTGTATAGGTATATATGTATATGTATATATTACTTTCAACTATAATTAAATTATTAGTAAATAAATATAGTGTTTTCTTATAAAAACCTGATGAACTGAAGATTGATGTCTCAATTGGGAGGGGAAAGAGAAGTAATTTCTGTAAGACTCTGTATGGTGCGCACAAATTCAAACTGCAATTTATGAGGCTGAAAATTAAATTCAAAGGTAAAAAAAAGATAAGGGATAAAATTAGTTCACCTCTGACGCTCTAAAATCTCATTCACACTTGGATTTTAAAGTTCAAATGTGTCACGTCAAGGTTTGTAGACCAACTAATAACATCGGTGACATCAAACGTGGCGTGATGGATCTTAATGATCGATACAGTCTCTGAATGAGATTTGAGAAGAATATAGACACAAATTACTCCAGAAAATTGAAACTAGTCATATACTCCTTTCAGAGTGCCTTTTGCCCATTTCCTCCTCAGTTTTTGTAATAGCAGCCTCATTTTAACTTCCATGGCAGTAACAAAATTGGGTTTGAATTGACATGAGGATGAGCAAAAGATGACAGAATCCTGAACTCTTTAAAACAAACCAATACCTACAACATCGTTTCATATGAACCTCTCTCACATATACAGCTGCAGCGTGTGAATCAGTGGAGAGCCACTCCAAGTCCTGCGCCTCTGATTGTAATGCTGAGATTTCGGGGGTTCTTAATTATGTTCCAGCACATGGATTGCACTAATTCACATCATTGTGCTTGAATCAGCATCCGACTGCGATCGTTTTAGGCCTCTCAACCTCCATTTGCCGCTCCTCTCCTGTAGGCTGTTGCTCTAATGGAACTAATGCAGTCCACTAATACAAAAATCACACTGCACTGAATACTAGATTTTCATTAGGGGTGTACTGCCTGAAATGGAAATACTTTTTTATTGCAAGACACATTCTGTTCAGCTGGACAAGTATGTAGAAGTACAGATATGGTAGACAATAAGCAGCGTGTTTGATTCCTAAAACAGTAATCTAAAATTAATCAATTAATTTATAGTTAATTATATAATAATATAATTAATATTAAAATATAATTATAATTAATTTATAGCTATTGTCCAGCTGTAGTACAATGCTTATGTAATATACTACATGCTAATTCATAACAGGCATCAACCATTCAATGGACATCTGATGCATAATGCACACAACAGTAGCAAAATCTCTTGGTTGGTTGGGCTTTATACAATTCTAAAAGCAAAGTCACTTTGGAAACAAAAGGCATTTCAAAGGACAAGCATACTGTTAAAGTTAATGAGATTATTGGCATCAATTCATTGTAAGACGCTAAAAGATGAGTTTTGTTTTACACACTTAATAGCCTGTGTATTCTATATAAATATTCTAACTATATATATATATATATATATATATATATATATATATATATATATATATATATATATATATATACACACATACATACATACATACATACACAGTGCCCTCCATAAGTATTTGAACAGTAAAGACAAAATTGCTCTGTTGGCTGTGGAGTCAAGACATATGATTAAAAGATGAATATGAGACAAAACTACAGAATGTCACATTTTATTATTAGCTGTTTCAACACATACATGTTTTACCAAATAAAAAGAGCAGCACTTTTAGAGTTCATCCCACTCATTGATGTGAGCATAAGTATTGGGACAGTTGAACATAAGGCAGATATAAAAGATTAAAATAAAAAATATTATTTAGTAGCAGATCCCTTGCACACAATCACAGCAGTGAGTCTGTGACCCATAGACATCACCAGACTCTTGGTCTCATCCTTTGAAATACTTTTTCAATTGTTGCTTGTTTTGGGGAGTTTCTGCCTTTACTCTCCTCTTCAGCTGGTGAAATTTATGTTCAATCAGATTTAAATCTGGATATTGACTTGGGCAATCTATGACTTTCCATATCTTTGCCCTTATAAATTCCTTGACTGAACTGGCAGGGTGTTTTGGGTCATTGTCCTGATGCAATATGAAGCACTTCCCAATGAATCTGGTGGCATTTTCTTGAATATTGGTAGGAAAAAATGGTTTTGTACCCTTCCAAATTCATTCTGCTTCTGTCATCATACATTAAGTCATCAGTAAAGTTGAGAGGGCCTGTTCCAGAGACAGCCATGCATGCCCATGCCATGACACCACCTCCACCATGCTTTACAGATGAGGCTGTATGCTTGGGATCATTGCAGTTCCCTTTTTTTCTCCACATTTTTGCTTTCCCATCACTTAGATAAAGGTTCATCTTTGTCTCATCGGTCCATAAACACAGTTCCAAAACTCTTCTGGCTGACCTTTTGTGTTTTTTTGCAAACTCTAATCTTGCCTTTCTATTTTTGGTGCTGGTCAGAGGTTTGCATCTTGCTGTGTAGCATCTGTAATTCTGTGTCAAAGTCTCCTGAGGACAGTAGATTGTCAGAGCATCACCCCAGCTTTCTGGAAGTTGTTGGTGATTTTTACAGACACGTCTTTTAGGATTCATTTTCACAGCTTTTATGATTTGACTGTCATAAACTAATGTTGTTTTCTCAGCCGATCGGGTAGTTGTTGGTTGCTGGTGTCGATGGTAGTTTCCAAACTCTTGATTTCTCCATGCCCTTTATTTTTACTAGAGCTCCTCTTTTCTTTTAGCATCCAAATTGCTTGCTTTTCTCTTAAAGTCAGCTCACTCATATTCATCCTGTGTGTCAGCATTGAATGCAAGATTCAGAATACAGAAGTAATGGATATAACTGACACATTCCCTGAATTTAATATCTGAAGATGTAATGCAACAGGACACAGCTGATCACTTAGAAAGACCTGTGAGGCAACTGCTCCAATACTTATGCTCACATCAGATAGAGGGATGAAACTCTAAAAGTGCTGCTCTTTTTATTTGGTAAAACATATATGTGTTGAATCACCCAATAATAAAATGTGACATTCTGTAGTTTTGTCTCATATTCATCTTTTAATCATATTTGTAAATGTCTTGACTCCTCAGCCAACAGAGCAATTTTGTCTTTACTGTTCCAATACTTATTTAGGGCACTGTATTTAATATTGCATAAGAGTAAAGATTTACAGGATGTAATTCCAAGTTTAAAGCTAGATTAGTACACACGCCAAAGCAGAAAAGAAGTATACAAGATTTTCCACACTATAAGAAAACAAAATTGGAGAAAAAGGAAAAGGCACTGAAAATTTTCTCCAGGACAATGTATGTTAATTTTAAGGACATTTCCTTTAACCCTAAAACAACTAAATGCAAAATGTAATTCAAAACACGAGAAAAATGTGCGAAATCCCAATATGAAAAAAAAAAACTCCTTCATATTATCACAATAGATTGTGCTCTATTTTTAAAGTATTTTCTCAGAGTACGCAGCGGTCAGTTCTTCATTTATGTGTCAGAAATGGCACACAAAAACACTTTGCATGTCACTCAAATGGTCTTCTACTGTCTAAGTGCATGTTTTTTGCCAGAGTAAATGGACCAAATTTCATGCTGAGAGTCAAAAGTCTGGCTACACAAGACTACTGTGACTGCTTAACAAAGCAGTATGAGCTTACTTTAAAACACCATTGTTCACTGGCCTCTTAATGTACTGTGTACTGCATGGTATACTGGTATACTCCAGACTTACTGCCTTCCTAAAAATGTACATTTCTACAAAAGATCAGGTTCTGAGGTTCAGATGCATTACGGAGTATGTAGTGTAATGCAAATACTGGTCAATGTAGTATGTCGCCAGGGAGTCAAACGCATCCATAATATGTACCATGACCACTGCACACAGAATTTCTTTTGAACATTGTAGACTTGAGCTCTATTCAGAGTTTTCTGCTGGAAAAATGAAACGAACACAGCTTTGATGATGCCATGACAGCAGGTGCAGTCTTCAGATACAGACCGGCTGAGACGGACAAGACCAGCTGGAGGGCATGAGTTGGAAGCACACCAGAGCTGCTCGCTAGCATGCTAGTATGATGGTGCCATCTTCAGATCTTTGATCATTCACTGATCATACATGTCCTGTCAGTTGCTCTGGGGGCCGGCATGTAATACAATTACAATGAGATTTTGACGGAGGATTCAATTCGCCGTATATCAAATGCATCCAATACGTAACATTTATCGACTGTCAATAATAATGACTAAAACATAATAGTGGCTTATGAGACTGTATCGAACAATGTGCATGTTGCCTTGACACTATTAAAAAAAATAATAATAATTTTAAAAAATGTATACGAGATTTTGGTCAAATTGCAAAACACATATGGTCATGTGAGCTCAATAAAACAGCTCTGATAAGACTGATTATGTCTTCATTTAGTAGAATATGCATATTTAAAATGTGTTCACTTCGTTATGTGCAAAACTTTTTTAATTTTCAAAAAGCTACTGAGTGCACCTTTAACTGTGAGGTAACTTAATCATAATTACGAATGCATTTGCAAAGGTGAGTCACATTAGATTGATTGCCAATTAGCATTAGTATCTGTCAGAAATAAAAGAGGTCTGACAATTAGCATTTAGATAAGCAAGCTTTCACGGCAACATGAGTTCCGCAGAAGATGGATCGGCTGAATAGGAAAACAAGATTGAATAGCAGGTGCAGCGATCACAAAAACACACTCTTTGATGGATCAAGGGGAAGGTCTTCGAATTGATGAGTGCAATTTCTAAACATGGACAAGCTGCACACGGGGGGGGGAGATGGCGTAGAAACCATTTTCATTTAGAGATTGCTAGTAAATTTCACAAACAATTACAAAAAAGACAACAACAAAAAAACGCAAATAACAGTGAATTATAGGAAATTTTGACATAGAAAAACTCGTATTTTCTTGTACTAATGAAAAATATTGTTTTACAGGGTATAAACAATTGTAGAAACAAGAACTGAATCAGTACTGCTGCACTGTAAAAAAATAATGTTTTGAAGTTTTAAAAAAAAGGAATAGAGGAGTTTTACGAGAAGTCACCATTTTCAGTTTTTCTGCTTCAAAATTCCATGTTTAATTTCATGTTTCTTGTGATTTTTTTGCATTTTTGTTTTGTAAAAAGTTTCAAAGTAAACTATAAAAAAAAGAAAAGGTTTCCTATGAGATACACAAAGACACACATGAACCTGGTTCTAGTTCCAAAACAGAAAAGATGTCTAACCATTAGGCACATAAATCCTGGAGCCCTGGGCAAAAGTATAATGTATTTGAGCCATGTGTCATCGTATTTCCTACCTCAGTATGAGTTTAGATTCAGCTCTTAACTGACTGAAAGCAGATTTCCACCTCCATCTCACTAGGAACCGGAAACTTCTCTACTTGAAGGACAGAACAATTACTAAAATAATAATACTACTACTACACATTTTGAAGATTCGTTTGACATTATTTCTATAATTTTATAATTAGCCTTTATTAGTGGAGCAAAGGCCAACATTATTTTTTCTTTTGCTCATGCTAGAATGAGGTTTGTTTTAAACCCCTAATGCGACGCATTAAATTTAACCTGGACTATTTGTGCTAAAGATATGAATCATACCTTCAATCATGTGGATTGCTGTGGAGAAATGAACTGTTATGAGCAGGATAATAACTGCCAATCGTATAATGTGGGACCTTATGTGTACAAACCAAACTGCATCACAATGTTGTACCTTAAGAGCGAAAAGCTATACTAAAAGGAACAGTTCACGTTAAAATGAAGATTAACTCACTTTCAGGCCGTTCATGATATAGATTTGGAGAAATGTTATCATTAAATCACTTGCTCACCATTGAATCCTCTGCAGTGAATGGGTGCCGTCATAATGAGAGTCCAAACAGCTGATAAAAATATCACAATAATCCACACCAATCCAGTCCATCAATTAATGTCTTGTGATGTGAAAAACAACGTTTGTTAGGAATAAATGAATCACTAAGATGTTTTAACTTCAAACCATTGCATCCTCTGTTAATAAAATAGCTTTATCCATTGAAAAAGTCATCTTGCCTGCATCAGGAGAGAAAGATTAAAACACAGATTAGGCAGATTAAACACCGTTTACAAACGAAAACAATCCTAAACAAATATGTTGGTGGATTTTGATGTGAGAAGACAACATGGGTTGGACTTTTTCACTGGAGGAAGCGTTCTCATTCTGACGGCACCCATTCACTTCTTTTGGTGAGCAATTGATGCAATCCGAAAATACATGGCCTGAGGGCGAGTACATTTTAAGCAAATTTTTATTTCTTTGGTGAACAATTTTTTTTTTTTTATCTACTGTCAAGATAGGCAGCTAATTATTTATTTAACCTAAGACTAGTTAAGATGGTTTACAATAAGAAATTGGTATTGTTGGTCTTTTTACAATCTGGACTAATTAAAAGCATAAAAAGGCAGATCATGCACAATAATGCCAAACCTTAAAGCATAAAAACTTAATTATAAAGATGTGTGCTCAAAGCGCCCAGAAATATTCTCACTTAACTCAATTTCACATCCTGAGATTGGTCCCTTTGTGAGATCCAGTCTGTTTTCATAGTATTTAACTCGTACACCTACATAGAGGATTCACAACCTACCATCTGCCACAGACTGTGAAAATAGTTAGGTTTCTCTGAAACTTCTCATAATTGGATAACGGGATGTCATCAAAATATGCTTCCGAGCCATTTCACCACAACACTAGACCCCTACCATCTGTGAAGATCACGTAGCTCAACCAAAACTGTTACAGGATGAAAGTTTAACTCCAAATCTGAATTATATAATGAAGTATATTATCTGGAAAATATAAATTATAGGGTGATCACCAGCTGAGCGGGAAACAGACCAAGTCCAAAAATTACAGCGCTCATTGTTTCTGAAGCCAGAAATTTTCAAAAGATTTGAATAATTGACATCCATTTTTTTTTATTATTCTTTTACCAAGCCAGAGCCCAATGTTCAAAATTTCTTCATCCAATTTACAATATACATGGTCAATATGCATGGACACAGGCAAAAATATGGACTTTCTTTTCCTCCCTCATATAAAATACAGAAATGTCAATTCAGATAAGGTTCAGAAACTAGTATTGTGCCTTACACTGCATAAAGGTACTGCAGCATATGGAGTCTCTATGATAACATATGGACCCATCCTACCTTGTTAAACAAAGTCGTGTTTGTGTCATGATGATTTATTCAGCACTGTCTGTACTGACAACCATTCTTAAACATTATCCTAGTCAAACCGGAGGAGTTCACAGGCTCGAACTGGAAACAAAACTCTTGGATGTAATCAAATAAACCCGGCAAAACCTCGTTGGAAACTCTGACAGCAAGCAAACTCATTTAATTTCCTCTTTACAGTTGAATTGTGAAATATGATCTGTTTTTCATCCAGAGATGCTGATATGTCATGCATCAAAGCAAAGATGATTTAAATGCCTTTAGCATCTAAAATGTTGACGTTTATTATGCACTCATTTTACGCTTGCTAAAGCAACCATCATTTGCTATTGCTCATCCTAACCATTAAGTATCACACGTTGCTGCTATGCAGATGAATGATACCTCGAATTGTACGGCTTGCTGAGGAGAGGTGTGCTTTTTCTAAGTGATCAGACTTATGTTTCCAGATTCGACGACAACTTTTTCGGTAACACTTTAGAATACTGTTCCATTATTAATTAACTAGACAAGAACACATGAATAATGCAATATTAGCACTCTAATAACTACTAGTATCTAACAAGAATCTCTGATTAATGAATTAGTAATTGATGGTGCTTAGTCCAATGTGGTAGTTCACTATTAGCTAATCAGTAACTACTATTTTTTCTTTTTCATACCTCCCCAAGAACTACTGAGAACTATACAGGTTCATAATAAATATGAATAATACATAATGTATAATTAATTCTAAAGTGAAGGTCATGGTAGCCCGCTAGTAATGACTCAAGTACTATCAAATCCTTCTAAAGGAACTACTAATCACTTGGATCAGTATTCTAAAGTGAAGATCATCATTGTAAGCTTTGCTACTTCTAATGTGAAGATCGTGATAACTCCCTAATAATTACTGAAGTCAATGTAAACTTGTGAGGTTTTTGTAAGATTCTGGTTAGTAATTCATGTTGCTCGACTTGGTAACACTTAAATCATTACTAGTGGGTTACCATGATCTTGGATCTGTCACTGATCCAAATAATTAGTAGTTTCTTCAGAAAGTCATTACTATCCAAAACTTTACATTTATCTCAAAAGCTTACAATGACATCAGTTAATATTAGAGAGTTATGATGCTTTTCACTTTAGAATACTGATCCAAATAATTAGTAGTTCCTTGAGTCAGTACTAGTGGGTTACCATGATCTTTACTTTAGAATTAATTATACATTATGCATAATTCATATTAATTATGAACCTGTATACTGTAGTTCTTAGAAGTTCTCCATGGATATATTAAAAATAGTAGTTATTAATTAGCTAAGAGTGAACAACCAGTTTCAGCTGAGCGCTATACATACTAAATTGTTAATCAGAGTTTCTTGTTAGCTAATAGTTGTTACTACAATGTTAATAGTGCATTAGTTATTTGTTTCTGTGTAGTTATTTATTAATGACAGAACAGTATTCTAAAGTGTTACCAATTTTTCCATTGGCTTTTGATTGCATTAAATAATCCCTATCGGCCAACTAAGGTTTATGATTTTTACATGTTTTATTCATCAAGATAAGCTTCACAAATTTCAAGTTTTATTAATTTTGAAGCCTAAATACAAACACCAGAAGTGAAAAGCTAAACACAGACACACGCCACGGTTGCATGACTATAATGAGAACATCTCTAAACAACTCTTTCACTCTTTAACATCTACAATTGGGAAAGTTTGCATTTCAGTTTGCATAAGCGCGAGCATAAACACAACAAAGCTTGAGAGCAAAACGGTGAGGAGATTAGTTTACCTGTTCAGACCTGACAACCCCTGTAGTCCCATTTAGTTGGTTGGTGTTTTAATGCCTTTACTATTAACATAGCAACTAACAAGCTGAAATAATATAAAACAGGACAATGGGACAATGTAATTGGAAGTGTAAAAATGCTAACTCATGTCTGGTTTTTAGGACTCTTTCCTGCAGCGCTCTGTGTTTTTGAATCTTTTCGCACAGGAAAAACCACTCGCATCTTCTCAGTACATTTAAAAATTTGCAGTAGTTCTCTTCATTTTTCCATTTTGTTCTTTTTACATGTGTCAGATTTGGTGTGGTATGGTAAATTAAAAAATAAAATACTTGTGCTAACCAGACCGTCTGAGGTAAATCATTCATTTTAGAAGGGATTTTGCAATCCTGAAAGCCCCACACCTGCAGCAGCTCTCCACAGCGATAAGCTCGCCAGTTCAACCTCTCTCAAGCTCTCCATCAGAGGACGGCCAGAGTCAGCTGCCAGCTTCTTCAGATAGCAGGTCAACAGACCTGAAGTCGGTGAACAACACAGCTGTGCTCTCAGCTGTTCTCCAAAACCTCCCTGGATAACAAACCTTCAAAGACTGCCGTGTGCGGAGATGTGATTAGTCTTGACAAACACTTCACTTTCCCAGCAAATAAGGAGGTGGAGTTGTCTTTGCAGCAACTATTCCTTACTTAGTCTATTAATGGGTCACAAATGGAGATACAAACAGGTTAAGATAACAAGGAGTTAAAGCAAGGAGCTTAGAGGATTGTGCTTCTTGACATTGAGGATTAAGCTAGAAAAGAAGATTGTTTATTAAACTGAAGTACTTCAGATATAACTGCTGACTGCAGACTATTGAAACATAATTTTACAATAAAGCCTTATATAATTTTCACATATGTATTGTCTGGAGAGATGTACCTATAAGTTTATAACACATAAAACCTGTAAGTTTTTAATAAGTATGTTAATAATAGATACAGTATATGATTATTTTTACATGGTATTGTATGTAGCAACCATATATACTGTATGTATCATCATCATCAAGCTCACTTCATGAAGAAAATGATGTGGGCAGTATTTCAAACAGTATTAATTTGCTTGTGTATTCAGAAGCTCCTGCAGAAAGCCAATGACCAAACATTTCTTCCGTGTTGTCTGTCAATTTCAATAGCAACTGAAAACCAAGGTATATCAAGCAATGCATTTATATAACAGCAATCAGTTTTACCCTTTTCCTTGACACCTTAATCTAAGTTTGTAAGAAGCAGAGGGTTTTTTTTTCCACTTCTCTAATACAACCGAGTAGAGAAATCACTGCCGTCAACATCAATTTCCCTCCCATGATGGTTTAAAAGTGAACAGCATGGACAGTATCGAATTGGAGCATTGATTGTGGTCTCATGCAGTACTGTATATTTATTTCTGACCGTCTAATTCCTAAGTCACTGAATGCAGAAGGGAAGAAGGTGAAGGCTTGCAATCATCGCCCCAATAAATGCCACCATCTGACACCAGTGAAATATGGGCGTCATTAGGAACGCACAGTCAAACGTGATTGGGCAGTGAATGTTTACGGCCACCCGAAATGACCTTCGTACCCTATTATCTCTCGGCCCTTACTGACAGCCTTGTAGAACATGGAGTCGCTGATGAGAATTGTCACTCAACGGGTCAGAAAATCCATCAGTCTTGTGGAGCCACAGGTAACAGGCATGCGGAAAGCGGCGCACGAGAAACATGAGTCACTCTGCCTCGACACGCCAGCCTGGTGCCGCCCGCTGTTTCGCGCTGAGATGAGCTGTCTCGATTGGCACTGCTTCTGCCCCATGTGCCTCGGTGAACACAGCCAGGCAGGCGTGTGGAATAATGAACAACAAGCCTGTCACGTTTTCAGGACCTTAAATTAGCATTAGCAGAAAGGGCTTTCTCTCTCACACACGGTACAATTATCTCACCGACTCCAAAGTGATGACTCAAGAGATGGCCGATGTTACACCTATTTTACATGACTTGAACGAAATGATGGAACCCCCACTCCTTATATAAATAACAGCGTGGTACAGTTCGGTCCGTTGTCTTGCGTGTTTACATCGTGACTCTTGGATTCTGGTGATGCGCGGTAAAATTGTCTAGGCTGAAGTTATTTTTAGGCATTGACAGCAAGAGTTTTTGGCCTGTAAAATTTGCCACACTGTAAGAAAACAATCCATAGGAAAACAGAAACCACCAGTACATTTTCCTTTGAATTTACAGCCATTTCCTTCAACCCTAAAACACAATGTTTTGAATGTATTGGTTGGATGTATGATATTGTACATCTTCATTTACAACTTATGGATATGTATAAATTCGAAACTGAAAACATTTAAACACTTACAGACATTTATTTCAACCCTAAAACACAACACAATGCAATGAGTGGTTCAAAATACGCATAAAACAATCTAGAATTTCAAATACATAAAATACCTTCATATTAAGAGTACACTGGGTCGTATTTTTTACAGACTTTTCTTAGAGCACAGAGGTAATGTATCTGTCCTCTAAAATGGGATCAGGTGTCAGATTTTACATTTTCTTAAAGAAAATGTGAGCTTAACCATGCAAAATTTATACCAGGGAGTTCTGAGTATTTATGTTGCTTTGCAGTTGCTGTTTTGGGTGGTTAAAAGAGTCCAAGTCTCAAGTTCTGCTCATAAGTTTACACACCCCTTGCAGAATATGCTAAATGATAATAAACAATAAATATAATAAATTCATATTTGTATTTAGCACTGTGCAACGATTATCAATACTGTAATGTTTTGTGATAGTTGTTTGTCCGGAGAAGTCAGTTGTTTTGTGTGTTTACATCGTGACTCTTGGACTGGGGTGAAAGTGTCTTGGCTGAAGTTATTTTCGGTGTTGAGGAGAGATGCTGAAAACAGCTAAACTGACAGCAAGAAAAGTTTTGGGCCTGTAAAATATAGCGGAGATGATGAATCTGTGCTCTGTAACTAATATTACCATGAATTTCAAAATAATTTAAAATAATTAAGAAAACTGTGCCTTTGAAGTAGTTGCTCCCAAGTTGTGGAATGCTCTTCCTCTAGAACTGAGATCTGTGGACTCGGTGGACATTTTTAAAAAAGCAGCTGTAAACTCACTTGTTCATACTTGCTTTTGTCTAATTTGTTTTTTTAATCGTCATGTCTAGTTTTATTCTTCATTTTACATTTTTGTTGTAAAGCACATTGTGACACTTGCTCTTGAAATGTGCTATAGAAATAACCTTACTAATAATTGAGGAAGAATCAGATTTTTTTTTATTATTATTCATTTACTACAGAAAATGCAAATGCTGTGCAAATGCAATTCCAGAATGTTCTGAGTGTTTTGCAATATGCAAGATGCATGTTATTTATTATACATTACTGTCCTGATTACGCTGTTACTCATATATGCTTACATACAGTCGACAAGACAAAGTAATAACCTAATTCACACAAATTAGCCAGTTCAAAAGTTTACACACCCTGAATCTTAATACTCTGTGTTGTTAACTGGAAAATCAATTACTGTTTTGTGGTGATAGTAGTTCATTTTGAGAAGTCGGTTGTTTGCATGTTTACACCGTGACTCTTGGACTCTTGGACGCTATTTTAGGTGTTGAAGATGCTGAAAACAGCTAAACTGAGAGTAAGAAGAGTATTTACCTATAAAATATACCAGAGATGATGAATCTGTCCTGCTAAATTGGTTCAGGTGTCTAATATTGCCCTGAATATGAATATAATAGAAGGAGAACTAGATTTTTAGTTGCACTAAAGAAAAGGAAATAACATGCTATTTCTAGGATCGCACTTATTTTGATAATATTATGAATATCTTGAAAAACTATTCTGGCCTCTAGATGTGTGTGTGTGTGGGGGGGGGGGGGGCTGTAGACGTAAATTTAAGCACTAAACAAAACACATGCCTAACCTCAGAAACATTATAGAGGTAGTTTCACCTTCATTTTTTTTCCCTTCACAGAAGTAAAGTATGAGTAATAATGGCCAAATGTCTTTTTTTTTTTTTTTTGGATTAACTATCCCTTATTAGAGCAGTATGTACCTCATTCTTGACCTAAAGTAATTCTCTCTTTTAAATGATAAATTATTTAAATGTAAAACCTGGTAATAATGAAAGCGAGAATTATGAAATGAATTATGAATTGTTTGCTAAGATCAGTTGCTGTTTTAAGGCTGCAGTTACGAAGGGCTGTATTATGGTACTATAACAAGCATTTACAGGACATTAAACTCCAGATTTGATGGATTCTCAATGAGTCACAACCTTTTTTTAATCTCTGTTATTCATTTTTATATTTCCACTCTGTGCTCTGCAAATGCGCCATGAAGCCTTGTAAAGCATCTCAAGGATCCTCTCTGGGCTTTATAGCTCATGCAATTTCAGCACGCTTGGAAAGACCTTCTCGTGGGGACAGTATACATTTAGAGCAGCGTACATCATATAGAGAAACTAAAAAATCTATGTAGCCTGTTTACTCAGATCTTTATGCAGTGTTGAAGAAACACTGGTTATTATTTTTTCTTTAAACCTAATGTATGTGCAGCATGTATTACCATGGAGAAGTGCATTCACATTTTACACACTACAAATATTATTAATAATAATAATAAATATACTTTGAAAGTACGTTTACTCTGATTTACTTTAAACCAATTTTCACTACTAAATTGCTAAGTTACTACGTTCTACATTTTTGCTATGTCACCATAGGACACAGTCCGATTTCTTATTTGCCAGCTATCAATATACATATACATATATAGCGGGTAAAATAAGTATTGAACACGTCACCATTTTTCTCGGTAAATATACTTGGGTCAATATATAATTGAGGGAGTTTTCATGTCCATGAGATTTATCTCGCAAACATGCTTATTAAAATAAAATTTTAAAAGTCTTCAGTGTTCTTCATGATCTTGTCTTTACAAATTCCATAGTTAATTATTATGGAAATAATCATTTATTTATAAAAATTGACTAGATATCCCTAAAATGTCAACTAAATAACCGTCCGAAATTAATTACAACCACAATCTCATTACCTAAAAAAACATTTTAAAAACTTATTCAAAAACAGTTTTAATTATATTATTTACATTAAGTTGAGGTAATTGTGAACAATGTGTCTTTTTGGGCAATATGTCACATTTTCAATAGAAATTGACAAATTGAATATGTGTCCGAGAAGACGCTGTCATCTAAGTTACCCATAGCAAATACACCCCTCAAGGAAGAGTGTGTTTTCCAAATCACATGACCTGCTCCACATGATGTCATTTCCTCCTGAAGAGAAAACTAGCAAGACTCCAAGGTATGTTCTCCCTCCACATTTTCAGTTATTTCACCTAAAGTAGTGCTTGGGGCAAATGTGTACTTATCATATGTCAACAATGTTACTACAATGAATTCATAAATAACTTTGAATTTCAATTTTACTCAGTTGTACATATAATATTTAGAAGAACCTCTCCGTAAAATGCCATGTGGTGTCTGGTGCTAGGCAACCATTTTGATTTTATCCCTAAAAACAGCAAAAATGTCAACTAGGTTACCAGTCACCTATGTTACTCTGCAAAGGTAACTTAGTTGACCAAGAGTAACATAGTTGACATTCATGACATGTTCTTATAGTTTTCAGGAGTTCATTTAATATTCTAATTGTACAGTAACTATAAAATACTTTGCAATAAATATTATAAAAGTAAACTTGTTTTCAGGCAAATGCCACGATTATCTGCTGCAGAAAAGCAGCGCTGTTACCGTGCACGGCGAGATGCTGATCCTGCAAAAAGGGAGGCATACTTGGCAAAAGGCCGGCAGAAATGGAGAGAAAAGAGGGAGCAAGGTGCATACTATAAGCCCATATCTGAACAGAGTGAGAGGGAAAAACGTGCAAAGAGAAAGGCCTGGAGAAGAGCCCAGGAACAGAGCAGACGCAGAAAGAAACAGAATTATGCTATTGTTACCCCACCACTGAGTCCTGACAGCGAGGAACAACCAGTTCCAAAACCAGGAAGGTTAGAAGGTTATGTAGAAAGAACCTCAAACAGAACAGAACAGGTTGATTCCTGCCCCACAGCACGTGACAGCACGTCATGTTGAAATAAAAAGAGATGTGTGGGAAGATATTGCCAAATCATATCTTCATGGCTAAGGACATGCGCACACACACACACACACGCTAACAAACACGTGGCACAAGCACACGGTCAAGCACACACACATATAGACACCAGACATGTATAGTCCAGGTGCCAGAAAGTAAAAATCCTGCCATGTTTTTGGATCTGCCTCTACATCTAGAACAGGTGTTTTCACTAACGAGCTCATCTACCTGGTAGAGGAGCTGGTTAGTGATGGTTGGAACAGCTGCTGGACAGGATTTCTACTTTCTGGCACCTGGGGCCTGTTCCATAAAACAAGTTTACCAAATAAACCAGGCTTATTTCAGTAATTCTGACTTATTTTCACTTGATTTGGTTTCTGAAAGCAAAATTACCATAGCTCAAGCTCAGTCACTGTGGTAACTTATGCTGGCAAACTAACCTGGTCCGGAGCAGGCTAACTGTCAGGCTAAGCTGAGCTCCTCTAACTCTGACCAATAGGAACGCATCAATATTACCACTGACTCTCTCACATACAGTCAGTTTAATTTATTATCGGTCCAAAAATAAAAGTATACAGAAAATACACCTTAAATAATCAAATAAATAAAAAATAGGCTACAACCAACTGTATTTAATGTATTGTGCCCAAAATGTAGACAAATGACATTTTAACATAGTTGCTACTTGTGCATGCAGTTGATCAGAAGTTTCTAGCCATGCAGACTTTCTCTCTGAATTTATGACAGCTGTACCTTTTATGGTTATTAGAACATTAAAACATTACAATCTAAAATGGCTCTTTAAAGCATTAAAGCATAAAAACACAATCAAAAGTTAAAATCACTGAATTAAAAATGTAAATTTATAATAGAAATCAGAGTACATTTTAACTGATAAGAGGAACACACATTTAACTCATTTGAGCTAGTGATTAACAGTTGCTGCTATCATAAAAATACACTTATATATAGGAAATTAAAATTCTATGTCACATTTAATGTCCAACAACAAATATTTTAGCAGAATGTATATTTTATTCAGAATTCTTGCGCTAGTATTCTATTCTGCTCCGTCTGTGTAGCGCGCATGCCTCGCATAAGCCCCGCCCACTCCTGACAGCTAAATGGATATATTTGCATGGCTTTCTGACATTTACAGATGTAACACATATACCTGTGACGTATCAGTTATGCACTGAGAAAAACACAATGTTTCAAATGCGTTAAACAGCAAAAATATTCGCTGTTTGCTATGGTGGATCGATCTGATCCATGATCGACATTAAGGGCTGCTTCAGAATAAACGTGTACGTCACATTATCCTGACTCACTTAACCTGGATGGCATTAGTCAGATTGCGTGAACTTGAATTGTCGTTTATGGAACCGCTTTAGTCCCGATTGATTTGTTAGGTTATTTCAAGTCAGGTTTTGGACTTTAATCCACGCTTTTCTCCTTTATGTCATGAAATATTCAACAGGTCTTGATTAAATGCAATAAAAGATTAGCTAACATATAATAATTGATATAGTTTAGGATTGTTTTTGTTAAATACATCATCCTACTTTGTCATGTCCAGTCAACTATGTTACTTTTGTCAACTATGATACTGGGCTGTCAATTAAGTTACCATTATGTTTTTTAAAAAATATATGTATTTCAATGGTTCCCTAATCTCCAAGTAAATATTTAGAAACTGAGTAGCTGTCAAATATATACCTCAGCATAATTTCATCACGAAAATTATCATGAATCAAGCAGTTTGGAAACAAAATATACAGACCGGTTACTTCAGTACTTGAAATTTGGGGTTTCAATTGAACAAAATGTGTATTTTCTTAATTAATTGGGCATTTTAATTGAAAAGGTAGGTAAATAGACACATATTCTTCCAAGAGTAATGATTTTTTTAAAATGTCTGACATTTACTTAAAGTTAAAACTTATAGGTTTTGTCCGTAACATAGTTGACCAAATAATGAGTAAACTTCTTGTTTTTAAAACTAAATATCTGAAATCAATTATGCCTGAGCTTGGCAATGACTAAAAACAAAATATTTCAGGGATGATTTATCAGGGAAGATAATAATATTTTGTAAATAAATATATTTTTTCCCAGAATTATTCAAACTCAAAATCTCCCACAATTATATATTGACCCACTTATAAAGGTGCTGTTGACGTGAAATTCTCACCAGATGCCGGTAACAGCCCAAGTAATCCATACATGCAAAGAAAACAATACAAATAAGTTCAGAAATTAAGTTCTGTGTAATAAAATGGAATGACCCAGGGGAAAAGTATTGAACACGCTTACTGAAATGTATTTAATACTTTGTACAAAAGCCTTTGTTGGTAATGACAGCTTCAAGATGCCTCCTGTATGGAGAAACTAGTCGTATGCATTGCTCAGGTGTGATTTTGGCCCATTCTTCAAATCTTGAAGGTTCCATGGGCCTCTTCTATGAACTCTGATCTTTAGTTCTTTTCATAGATTTTCTGTTGGATTCAAGTCGGGTGATTGGCTGGGCCATTCTAGCAGCTTTACTTTCTTTCTTTGAAACCAACTGAGCGTTTGCTTGGATGTGTGTTTGGGATCATTGTCTCACCCTCATTTCATCTTCATCATCCTGGCAGATGGCAGCAGATTTTTATCAAGAATGTCTCAGTACATTTTTCCATTCATCCTTGCTTCAACTATATGAATTTTGCCAGTGGTACACAATTAATCGCATTTTTTCCGGAAATTAATCGTGATTAATCCCATCTAACATTAAAGTTTTAAATATACTTTTATATTGCAATAAGTTCACATTAAATCTTCAAATTAATGTACAAACAACATGAAGACATTTTTAATATTTGTTTAATGGCATCTTTATTTTTATGACTGAAGGCCAGTATCACTGATACCATTTAATACTCATTTCCCTATAAAAATGTTTCCCCCTAATATTTAACCGTTGACTATAGCCATTCAACTTTACATTATAATTAAAAGCTATCAATTGTAACATTTATTAGACTTTAAAAATAACTTCTAAATTAAGTGAGCTTAAAACAATCTCCACATAAACCCATTATAATAAATGTCATATTTACCTGTGTCCCTCAGCAGAAATATACAGAAATTGAATAAAGTTATCAAACACTAAACTCTAAATTAAATACAGATGAATCCTTAAAACTATAAAAGTTATTGATTTCCTCTTTTTTCTTTTGTTCTTGATGAACAGACATTACAGCAGCTGGTTATTAGGTTGTTTTGGCTGCTAATTCTTTAAGAGCTGCCGCAGCTGATCATGACGCGGAACTCTCATCACCTTTTCTGACCCATTTCAGTTTCTTCTAATGAGCTGACAGTGCTAGGATGCTCCAGGACAGTTTTGAAAACCACTTTAGAGACTTTTGACTTTCATTATCTTTTGAAATGTTTTACTTTACATTTAACGAATCTAGAATATATGAAAGTTTCACTATTTGAAATAAGTTTCAGAAAAACATGAACCTTTTCACGATATTCAATTTTTTTTTAGATGCACCTGTAGGCCTATGTGTGTGTTTGTGTCTGTATATATATATTCTGTATATATATATATATATATATATATATATATATATATATATATATATATATATATATATATATATATATATATATATACACACACACACACACACACACACACACACACAGAACAAAATTATAAACGCTTATAAACATTTTATAATAAAAATTATAAACACTTTTATTGCCTTTTATTGTGGCCAGCCTAAGGCACACCTGTGCAATAATCATGTTGTCTAATAAGCATGTTGATATGCCACACCTGGTGGATGGATTATCTCGGCAAAGGAGAAGTGCTCACTAACACAGATTTAGACAGATTTGTGAACAATATTTGAGAGAAATAGGCCTTTTGTGTACATGGAAAAAGTCTTAGATCTTTGAGTTCAGCTCAGGAAAAATGGGGGCAAAAACAAAAGTGTTGCATTTTATAATTTTGTTCAGTGTATATATATATATATATATGTATGCATACTATGTATTTTTAATATAGATATTTATGTAATATATTTAATAACTGTCTGAATAGTCCATTTAAGGTGAGTCTCTTTTTCTACGCTTTGCACATGGATTACTGACATAATTCCTGTGGGTGGAATTTTCTGGCTTGAGATGAAATTTGCCGTAGCCATTGACAGCATGCCACAGATGCGATACACTGATGTCAGATCCTGAAATCAAAGAGAGACTGTTGTCAAATTGCATTTGCATTGATTGCATGTGTGCGCTTAACACTATACTTCTAATTATATGTCCCATAGTGAGTTGTATCTTTTTAATATCAAAGGACTGAAATATGTATCTAGCTTGAATAACATTAAATGTGCATTTACGTTCTGGATAAAAGCACTCAAACAGTCCCAGCTCCCTGTTGGTCAGAGATCTGAGCTCCACATTTTTCATTTCCACTATGACATTGAAATAAATTATTCATGCTATTCAAATCTCACAAACACACTTAACAAGTGAAACCTTCCTATTGGAATTTTCCATATTTGTGTCTGTAAAGATGTTTGATGCAGGCTGAGTCTTGTAATTGAGTTATACATCATGTTTGGCAATGCATTCCAACAGCACAATCTATCACATCGAATCACACTACTGTATTATTTACAAACATATGATTTAAAAGTCTAAATTCCACCCAGAAGAGAAATTATGATTGACAGTTCTGTTTGTGCCACATAATTGTCTACAGAGTCAGTCAAACAAACAGAAACGTGGAGGAAATTTGCATAACCTTCTTTTAATTGACCCAAACCAAATTATTTTCCTGATTCATATTACTTTCCAAAGGATTCCAAAACGTCCATCCCGTACATGGACTTTGTACCTGAGCTTTACCTGGAGGAAGGAAACTTCATAGAACTGACTTATCAAAAGCAGGCTGCTGAGCAGCACTTCAGCCGGAGGGGAAAGCTCATGGTCAAGCTCAAGCTCCATAATCGGAATATTATTCAAGCCACAATGATGATCTCGGTGACATGAAAAATGAGGTGCCAAGAGGCGAATGTATGAGCTTTAAATCACAAAAGAGGGCATTTCAATGTACAGTTTATAAAATAATGCCTAAAAATAGTCAAGCACTTTTCAGATCTGTGTAATAATGAGAGATCGACCAGACTGGCATTTACTCACTTTATTAATTATAAAGACTATGTTAAACTTTTGGTGCACAACTTACTGCAACTCACTGTTAGGGTGTTGTGAGCTGTTGCCAGGGTGTTGCTATGTGGTTGCAGAGTTTTTTGTTTGTTTGTTTGTTTTGTTTTTTAGAATTAAGGATTTTACAATGTCGCTATGTAGTTGTTAGGATGTTGTGGTTGGTTACCAGGGTGTTGCTATGAATTTGCTAAGGTTTTTCAAACTAAAGACTTTAGAATGTTGCACTGCCATTTTTAGGTAATTGTGAGTGGTTGCCAGGGTTGCTATTCAGTTTTTGCAACAAAGGATTTTAGAATGTTATGCAGTTTTAGGGTGTTGTGGGCTGTTGCCAGGGTGTTGCTATGTGTTTGCCAAGGTTTTTAGAACTATGGATTTTAAAATGTTGTTATGCAGTTTTAGGGTGTTGTTATTTTTTTATTAGAATTAAAATGCAGTTTTAGGGTGTTGAGGGTGGTTGCTATTGTGTTTTTAGAATTAAGAATTTTCAAATCTTGCTAAGCATTTTTTAAGGTGTTGTGGGCTGTTGCCAGTGTGTTACTGTGTTTGCTAAGGATTTTATAATTAAGGATTTTTGAATGCTACTATGCAGTTTCTGCTATGGGTGGTTACCAAGGTGTTAGTATGGTTTAAAGAATTAAGGATTTTAGAATGTTGATATGCAGTTATTAGGTTTTTGTGGGTGGTTTCCAGAGTGTTGCTATGCAAATGCTACGGTGTAAGGTGAGGGATCCGTGTAAAAATATAATAACTAAATAAACACAAAAAAAATGTTCTAGCTGCAAATCTACAGGCTTTTTTATTTTTTATCAATTACAAGTATATGGAATGAAGGTCATACTGTATGTAGCCTGTATGTAAAGATTACAAAAAAGAGCTGACAATATTTTTGATCGCATGACCAATGCTATTTTTGTCCTCTGATTCATCATCTTCTAAAGGCTTTAAGCTCAGCTAATCAGTGAATCACTCTATATCAATTCATAATTTCTCATGAAACACCCCAGTGTGTTGGATGGCATCATCCTTCAGTGAAATTAATTTAGAATATGATCTACAGCTTACAATACAAGGGAACAAGGCTTTTCTTGGAAATGAAATAAGCCCTTGCATGAGCAATCAAGAACAGACATGCCAGTATTGAAACCCCATAGACTCACATTGAAGGAGGGACCTGAGCTGTATATGGAGAGCAGAATATCACAAAGACTTGAGTATGGGCTTTTTTGACTTGGACTAAAAAGGAACCTCCAGACCACCCTAGCAACCACATAGCAACACACTAAAAAGCTCTCAGAGCAGGTATGTAGAACTGCAGCAGCAGCCACCCACAGCACACAAGCACAACACAGTGCTGAGTTTTGCACAGGTAAGCACCACTCACATATTCTACAGAAAATGTACAAATCTAGTTTGAGTAATGGCTGTTAACTCAAACTCTAACACCTTCTACAACTAAAAATAGTCAAATGTACTGTATTTAGCAGTGCATTAAATATCTGCATTGTGTAAAATCATCTACTTGAACATAACCTTCTTTCACTCATTAAAACGCTGAAATGTTAGGAACTGTTTGCCTAAGTCAAACTTGTTCCTGGAGCCTCCCCAACACTGCACATTTTGCATGTCTCCTTTATCAATCACACCTGATTCAACTCAGCAGCTCATTAGTAGCAACTCCAAGAGCTGAAATGGGTGTGTCAGACAAAGGAGACGTGCAAAATGTGCAGTGTTGGGGAGGTTCAGAATGCAGTAATAGACAGCTCAGACTCAATCGTCAAGAATCAGTGCTTCATGTACTCTGGATTGCATCCAGTTGCAATTTCACTTACTTACACGTGTATGTGTGTACTGGTTTGGGGGGGGGGGGGGGGGGTATGGGGACACAAATTTGTATAATGACATGGGCATGACAGAGGTAATACAATGTGAAGGTGGTTTATGAGGACACTGTTCCCGTAAAACATACTAAATGGTGTTTTTTTGAAAATCTAAAAATGCAAAGTTTTCTGCAAGAGTTACGTTTAGGGGTAGGGTTGGTGTAGGACAATAGCAAATACAGTTTGTACAGTGTAAAAACCATTACGCCAATGTGTGTGTGAAAAAAATTGTTATATAGCTAAGTATTCAACTAAGCAAAAGTGACTGTAAATACTTAAAAGGTAATTCTGAACTTTCTATTCATCAAAGGATCCTGGGCCCGTATTCATAAAGATTCTAAGAATCCTCTCAGAAAACTCTTAATTTAGCTTAAAAACTTTTACGTAGGAGTCTTAGCTTAAGAGCGATTCGGGACCGATCTGAGAGCAACTCTGAGTAAGGAAAAGACAAAAACTTTCATCTTAGTGAGGAGGCGGGGTTGACCCCGTTGCTATGTATGACACAATCTTTTGAAGACTGTGATTGGTTGGTTGTCAAGAAGGACATAAAAGAGTGCTTTTAAGAGTAGGGTATATTATAAGCCTTCACTTTGAAATTACAGGCGGAATTTTTCCTCTCGCTCTTTCTCACACACACACACACACATTATATATATATATATATATATATATATATATATATTCTTAATTTTTTATTTACCATTCTGTCATACTTACAGAGCCGGCGCCAGGGCACCTCCATCGGGGGGCATTTAAATTTCTAGGGGGGGCACAAATCACGTTGTGTATGTGTGTGTGTGTGTGTTTGTGTGTGTGTGTGTCGGAGGGGTGGGGGGGCTGCAATCTGTGATCTCGTGCAGTTACTGACACTGACTAAAGCGTGCAATCGCATTATGTGCGCTGTTTTATCGGTACTTTCGCTTTCAAAATCGATCGCGTTCAGCAAGGAGGGGAGAGGATGGAAAGTGGGGGGGGGCACAGTAAGGCACAGCCCCTTGGCGCCGGCCCTGCATATTTACTGTGTTTTATAGGAAATGAACAGAGACATATAAGCCTAATAAGTGCTGTAACAGACCCAAATCATCACTACTGCATAGTTGCATTTTTCCAGTTGCCAAATATGTTAATGTAGTGATTTCTGGCGCTATGGCAATTCTGCACGGTGTCTGAGATGTTAGCATGTCTTTAATAAGATCAGTCACAAACATGATCCCTGCACGAACTAATGTGTAGTGTCTTATTAACTCACTGTCATGCATTGTGTGCAACACATTTCTTCTCCCTCTTCATTTTCGTCCATTTTCTCCGCTGTTAAAGAAACTCTTAAGCCCCTTAAAAGTCCTCGTCCGTACTCCTAACAAGTTTGACCTTAAGACCTCTTTTAAGGGTTAAGATGCTTTCTGAATTACTTTTTTCTTTACTAGGATTTTTTCTTTAATTTTAAGAGTAAACGCCCACATTTCTAAGAATTTTCTTAGAATTTTGTCACTAGGAGCTACTTTTTGCATTACAATTCTTCATGAATACGGGCCCTGGAATCTCATGGTTTGCAAAACAAAATACCAATTTGAAATATATTCCATGGTTTGTCTGAATACTCGATTCTGATTGGCTAGCAGGTATTGATTAAATTCGTTTAACTGCACAGGTAGTTCCAGGTTAGTTTATTCACCATTCCATATTAATGCGTTGCTTTAATTGATGCACACTGACCAACACACATCACTCCCTCGCACACACACACACACATACACACAGAGAGAGAGAGAAAGAGAGAGAGAGAGAGAGGTCGGAGATCGCAGATTGTGCTGCGCACACATAAACTTGTTGTCAACGCTTCCCAGCGATTTTTATTAATAAAATAAAAGATAGGTACTAGATCGCTACATTATATTCCCCAGCAACGAGGTGATAAAATCGCTGTTTTTGAAGTAATTGTTTGTATATATATATATATATATATATATATATATATATATATATATAAGCAGACTAAATATTAAGCACAACTCTTTTAAAAAAATACTAATATGAAGAAATGTTTATTGAGCAGCTTATGAATATAGGTCTCAATGTAGGCTACTGCATTAACATGAATGAATTTTCCATATTGTTTAAAGGTGTTGAGAATTACAAGTACCTTAGCTGTTTCTCTGTGGATTTTTATTCCTCTTACAGTGTGGATTTGCATCTGTTGCTAAAGTTCAATAATGTGTGGAATTGTCTGTGAGTTAGTACAGCAAGACATTGTGCTACATTCAAGGTCAGAGCAGGACAAAAAGACTTGGAGATGCTATTATTTCTCTGAGTGATTGAACTAATATTTTTGCCTGAGGGCCATATCAACAGACCAGAATATTAGAGACCCAAATACCACCTAGTAACCAAAACACCCTAGAAACCCTATGCTAATGCCTAATCACAGGCAAACATCCCTCACACTGATATATTTTCTGGGTATTATGTGGTTGCTATGCAGTTTTTACAATTAAGGGTTTTATAATGTTGTTATGCAGTTGCCAGGATGTTGCTGTTTGTTTACTAAGGTTTTTAGAATGCATTTTTTAGGATGTTGTGGGTGATTGCTATAGGGTGTTGCTACGGGGGTGGATGAGGTTTTAGAATGAAGGATTTTAGAATGCTGCTATGCAGTTTTGGGGTGTTGTGGGTGGTTGACAGGGTGTTGCTATGTGGTTGCTATGCAGTTTTTAGAATTATGTGTTTTAGAATGTTGCAGTTGCTAGGGTGTTGTTGGTGATTGCTAGGGGGTTGCTATGCGGTTGTTAAGGTACTTTAGAATGTTTTAGGGTGTTGTGGGTGGTTGCCAGGGTGTTGCTATGGGGGTGAATAAGGTTTTTACAAATTAAGGATTTTAAAATGTCGCTATGCAGTTGTTAGAATGTTTTGGGTGGTTTCCAGGGTGGTGCAATGCTGTAAATCTACTGTAGGCAATTATTTTTCTAGTGACTGCTTGTTTTTTGCAGACCAGAACATCAGAGGCCCAGTCTAGTAAGTAACCACCTAGCAACACACTAGCAACCCTACAGCAACATGCTAAAAGGAAAAACAATCATAACAGCATTGCATTTTGGTGGCACATTCTGTACAGGCAAACATCACTCACATTCTTTCTGGATTATTCTTTAACATTTACGCCATCTTATGCATTACAAATCAGTGTAACTTTACCAGTTTTGCACATGTGAGAAAATAAAAGGTAACCATCAACAACATATATGTTTACTTCAGTTCATTTAAACTTTAAAAGGTTTCTCTGATCAGAAAGTAAATCATTCAGCAGCTTCTATAATGGGTTTTACAGCCATGCACTGAATGCGAAACTACACCTTCTGTGAGAGACTCCGGGTACGAGGAGAAACACTAAGCTTGTTCACATTGGCTAACAAATGCATCTATTCATTACATCAGCATGCAGAAGGGCTCCGATACGGCCCAGATTCTGCTCAGATACTCGCACACAAGAACTGCATACGCAAAGATGGTGCGTTTTACTGTCCACATTTACTGGAGACTGTTAATTGGGTCATATCATGTGGAATCACATTTTTTCTAATTTTTGGAGATAAAAGTTTTTGGTTTTATGAACATAAGACATCAAAACTTCCACTCCGGTCCATGAAGAGCATTCATTAAAAGCATTAAGCTGCAAAAACAGCTTTTGGCATCTTGTCCCGTCTCTGTCTTTTTGGGCATATTTTGTTGATAGTGATCCAATTTGGACTCTAATGTATTCTGGATTACATCCAGTTGCTATTTCCACCCTTATGGTTTTGGAATTACACTATTGTTCAAAAGTTTGGGGTCAGTGAGTTTTTTTTTTTTTTTTTTTTAAGATTTAAAACAAATTAATAGCTTTCTTCCAGAAAGGATTAATTAAATTGATCAAAAGTGTCAGTAAAGATTCAAATAAAAGATTCCAATAAATGAATTTGAACTCGAAGAATCCTGAAATATGAGCAAAAATATGAAGCTGCAGCAACTGTTTTTAACATTGAAGAAATGTTTCTTGAGCAGCAAGTCAGCAATGATTTCTGAAGGACCACATGACACTGAAGACTGGAGTAATGATGCTGAAAATTCAGCCTTGGATCACTGGAATAAATTATATTTCAATATATATTCAAATAGAAAACAGTTTTTTGAAATTGCAATTATAATTCACAATATTACTCTACTGTATTTTGGATGATGATCAAATAAGTGCAGCCTCTGTGAGCATAATAATCTTTAAAAATAAAAATAAATACCCCAATTATAGGTTTGGTGTTGGTAAGAGCTTAGTTAGTTAGGTAATTAGTTAAGTAGGTAGGTAGGTAGTTGTTTATATATCAGGCACAATGTAGTTTCCACGTCCCACTGAGAGAAAATGAGGGAAAACGCCTCTCACTTGGTTCACTCAGAATGGTCAATAGTATAATGTTCTACATTAATGCAAGTCATATTTACAGTCATGTTTGGTATCATTTGAATAGTCTCAGGGCGATTGGTACAATGGCCTCAATCTTATAAAGTAGAATAAAAGATAATACAGATCTTAAGAGTTAAGAGATATTTTGATTACTGTAGAGGGTGTGTCATTCCATGCAAATTAGCATCTGTCCCAAAAGGACTCAATTCGGCTTCATCAATACAAATTCAAATTGTTAGTTCCTGTCTCTAGTTCGGGAGATGTTTTGTCTTGGGCTGAGTGCTTAAGGAAATCTTGCAAGAAGATGTGGGCCTTCTGTAGCCAGAATGAGCCCATGGTCACTTCATACTATGTATTTTTCTAAGGTCAGGTATGCATCTTTTACTCTTAGATTTATCTTTGAGAATTTGATGTTTTGTATTGATATGAGTTGATATCGTTGAATTGGCTATGTAATTGGCATAATTTACCTGACTGACAGTAAATTGTTACGTTTGATTTTATTCTGTTTTACTCTGTAATTATTGACTCTAGTAGATTGCGTTGTATCCTTGTTACCGCATTTCCTGCGTCAAGTTAGTAACGAGTTAAAATTCAGTGGAGATGGAGTGTAGGGCACACCAAATGTATCTTTAGAGATCCGGCGAACACTTGGTATTAGTTCAAGTGTTCTTAGATTGTAAGGGCTTATAGGGAATTTCCGTTTAGGTCAACTGGATGTTGTTTGACCAACCTAAATAGGGTGAGCCTAACCTCTGTTTATTGTAATATTACTCTATGTATACATGGGGAAACCATGGCATGACCATACCAAAGCTACTATCAGGGAAAGTACTGTTGGCCGGCTTATATCTATAGTAGTGGTCGTGACCTCTGACTAGAGATAATGTTGCTCTATTCAAGTGTGTACAGATCTAAAGCTTCGTTCAGACTGTCAGCCCAAATCCGATTTTGTGCATATCCGGATGGAATCGGATTTGAATAACTGACTGTCCACACAGCATATCGCAACTGTTCAAATCCGATTTGTGTCCATAAGCGGTCTTTCGTTTTTACTGAATGTGCATTGGTTTCTATGGTAATGCCGTTGCATTGTTATGACTACGATAAAAACAACAGTAACAGCAATACAGTTTGCAATACAGATGTTGTCTTACAGTCGCGGTTGCGCTGTAGTATTATATTTCGTCTTGAGAGGCAGCGGCAGAAACGCAGCAAGCTTGAATGTGTGGCTTTATTCCTCGCTGCCAACCCCTGTTACTTTGCTTTTTTTCCTTTTTTTGTTGTCTCCGCTACTTTCAAAACACAAAGAGGTGCATATACTAGCAGTATATTGTTTTATTCCACTTGACTTGCACTTTGCAACGACACAAGCTTGTTTCTGCAGAGATGTACAGCATGTTTTCTGCAAAAACGTCTGACGTTTTACGTGGCGTGAGAACGTGAAAAAGCTACGCTAAATCTGATCTGACCGTCCAGACTAAATCGGATTTCCAGAAATGCGATTTGAATAGGATTCCAAAACATATACGAATGTAGCTCGAAACGGATTTGGACAAATCAGATTTAATGTAGTTTGTTGCCGTTCAGACTATTTAAATATGATCGAATTTCAATCGGATTTGGGCTAACAATCTGAACGAGGCTCATGGGGGCTAAACAAAAGTACTTTTAGAATAAGCAAGCATAGGAGCAGCCATCTAAAGTATTAGTCATTAACCTCTGTCTAATAACCAAGACTGACGAGAATGTGACTGTAAGGTACGCTAACGGCTGAAGCGATATCTTTGAGTGACATGAGCACCCGAATGAACAAGTATAATAATATTAAAGAATAAATAGAATAATCAGATGTCTAGATAATTTATCTTAAGTATGATGATTAATAATTGGCATTCTAACCCAAATATGAGGTCTTTATAAAATGGAGTCAGATTAGATAATAAAATGGAGTCAGATTTGAATTTAACCTAAATTTAATAACTTTGCGCATCGAAAAGCCTGAACACGCAAGAAACCTTCTGGATACCTTCCTTGGGCCAGTGGGTGGACCTTAGAGCAATATCTCTGTACTTGTGTTGAGATGCATGCATGCATTCAGTGTATTGTGTGACACCAAGAAAAATTCCTAATACATGGAGAAATAAATACCAACCTTGATACATTATTCAATACTACAATAGATACATTATTCAAGAACATACACAACCAACACAGCTATAATTAAGTGAAATTTGAACAATTTGATTGTTGTCAAGCTGTATTTCATTTCACATGCAAAGAAAGTGATTACACATGCTTTTTGCTTCTTTTTTTTCTTTTATTTTTGCTGCTGTGTCTTTAAGATGTCTATGAGTCGAAGAAAGGGTAGAAAATGGTCATAAATTAAACTACTGTTTACGAAAAAAAATAAAAACTTTTCTAACATTATAATTGAAGAAATGCATGACCTGAGCCTTCTAAAAGATAATGCCACCTCATTAATCTCCTTGACTCTGGCATGATTGGGATTTTCTGGCACGTTGTGCCACCCATAGAAGGCTTAAGGGATGCCACAGGGCACAGCTCCTACTGAGACTCAAAATTAAAACACTGGCCTGCCTCCGCCTGTAGATTTACGAGGAAAATTCAAAGCTCAATAATTGTGCGCAAATGGCCAAACTCCCAAACTATTCTGCTTTATAGCATCATTTTAGCAGTGCTTGTGCGGTGTGACCGTAAAACCAGTCCTGTGCACTCAGCTCAGCTTTATCATTAATTCATTACCTGACCTTTCAGAGGTGTAGTTAGCTGCTTTGGGACGGTTCTAGGTTGTTACATGCTACTTCCTTGAATTTATTTTCATAAAGCATACTATGTCATTGAGGTGCAGAGAAAGTACATGGTGGTTCAGTCTATTAGTTAACTATATTAACAACAACAACAATAATAATAATTAGGAGCATGCATATATATTGTATGTATATACAATGGATATAAAAATCTACACATGCCTGTTAAAATGCTTGTTTTTTAAGGCACGGTTCAAAAAACATGATTGATTGAGTCAGTGTGGAAGAACTTGACTGGTCTGCAGAAAACCAAGTCCTGATCCCAGCTGAACACCTCTGGTGTGACTTTAAATGAGGACCTTGAGCCAAAAACTCATTACCAAACACCACACACACACACTTTCTAAAAAGTTTAAATAACATTTATATCCATTATATGCAAATACTTCTAATTATTTGTAATAATAAGTGTAAATATGTAAAAGTAATCTTTTGGTTAATGCGGTTGTCTGTGTTTTTTTTTTTTTTTAAAGCAACAGCACTATAGGCCATTCATTAGTGACATTAGTGACCTTCTGTGGGTTATTGCATCACCAAGGCTGACATTAACATTGGAGATTTCCACTGATACACAATAGTTTTGACAGTGCAAATCACATTACAATCTGTGGGATAATGCCACGGTCCAGTGCTCTGTCATCTTATGTATAGCTCCATGAATAAAAGCTGTTCGTATAGTCATGAGAGACACATAACACATCTGAGAGACCACAGTACATGATTATGTGGTATTAGTTACACTTTCACTTCAGACACAGAGCACCACATGTGTTAACCTTCTCTTAAAGGTCAAAGGTCAGAGTCAAGATCAAACCACTAGACGGACATCTAACCTGGAAAATAATAACCAAAGAAAGTCCACACAGGCATTACAGGTTTGAGTTCAATTCCCATACCTCCAATTTCTGAACTTCTTGAGCCATTATTTGCTTTCAGTGGAGATTTTGAGCGAGCAGGAGAGAGCGAAGCGTCTCATATGTGGGCGGGTGGGCGGCAGTAAGCCGAAGAGGAGCCACAAATACAACAGAACTGTGAAAAGCCTTGAGATCTACACATGCACTTTCTAAAGAAGTTTGACACGTTGCTCCCAATGGTAACCTCAAAAAAGGAAAAACAAGAGAATTACACTGGATTCAATCCATCAGTGTGATGAACTCTATTTCTGAAGGTGAAGAGTGCCATTTCTGCACCACTGGCGGTATCAAACGAAATCGAACAACCCTGAAGAGACTTAAGTGGTGTTTGCCCATGCAAACCTGACAACAAAGATGCCAATGTATTGCTATGCGGTTGCTAGGGTGTTCTAGGTGGTTGCTAGGTGAAATGCATTTCAAGCTTCCAGGATAGTCTGGTCTCTAGACGTGGCTGTGGGAGTCAGAGTGTTTACACTCTTAAACATTAAATGGAGAAAGTGTTTTAACATTGAAAATAAAACACACATCAGCTTTAAACATGCTTGTTTTCAGAGAGCAGCCTTTCTCATTTTATTGACAGTTAGCGTTAGCTACCAGTGTATACGTGTCCTTGAGCATCGCTTCTTCAATGTAAGAAGAGCTCCACTTCAATTCATCAAACTAAATGAAAGACGGCAAACAGATGAAGGGGATTTGATAGTTACTGTCAAACAGTCATTTCAGGGCAGTTCAGAAATCAGAAAAAAAGCATTCCAGTTGCACTTGGTGTGCCGTTGATGGGATGAGCTATTGTTTTGTAGTCATATTTCAAATTATCAACACAATAGCAAGAGCTGCACGCTAGAGCAGAACGTATTCATTTGTTCGAGCCACACAAACAAACACACCAGAGTATTATTGTACCTTTCCTCTCAACTCTCATAAAGGGCACGTCATTGATTAAGTGAGGCTGTCATCCACTCATTTCACAATATCTATGTGATGTTTTCAAAAGGTCCACCTCTTCCCGATAGCGACAAGTGGTACCACAACACAAGGGCATGTTTTAGAAACGCCAGAATCGCTGTGAATGCAATACAGTGGTTCATTTTAAGCATATTGACAGAGACTTTCACAGAAAGTTTAGCAAATAGTGCGTTGTTCTGCTCAAACAATTTGCCATTTCCAACTTCAACAAAGAATAGACCCACACAAGCTGTATGAGGATATTCTATCCCAATGAAGTTAAGAGGTTTACTTCCAGATTTGTGGTTTGGCAAATAGTAAGAGCTGTCACTGGGGCAGTATCCTTTCAAACGTTGCATGTTAGTTCCAAAATGGTGTATATTAGTACCTTTAGAAAGGGTACTGCCCCAGTGACAGCTTTTGTACCTTTATTTCAAAAAGAAAATCTACAGGTTACATTCAGTTTGCATATTTATTTATTTATTTATTTAGTCATTTAGCAGACGCTTTTATCCAAAGCGACTTACAAATGAGGACATAAGAAGCAATCAAAACCAACAAAAGAGCAACAACGTGCAAGTGCTATTACAAGTCTTGGTTAGCCTAACGCAGTACAGATAATTATTATTATTATTGTTATTTTTTAATAAAAAGACATAGATAAAATACAATTAGAATAGATAGTGCTAGAGTTAGAGGGTCAAGTAAAGATGGAACAGATGAGTTTTTAGCCTTTCTTGAAGATGGGTAAGGATTCGGCTGCTCGGATCGAGTTGGGCAGGTCATTCCACCAGATGGGAACAGTTAATGAAAAAGTCCTTGAAAGTGTTTGTCTGTGTTTTTGGGATGGTACAATAATTTGTTGTTCACTTGAAGAACGCAAGCTTCTAGAGGGCACATAAGTCTGAAGTAAAGAATTTAGGTAAAGGGGTGCAGAGCCAGTGGTGGTTCTGTAGGCAAACATTAATGCCTTGAATTTAATGCGAGCAGCTATTGGTAGCCAGTGCATATGTATATTAAATTGTTTGGTTGGTTCCTCAAAGGGCCTTTCAGTGAAAAGTTCTTTAAAAAAAAAAAAAAAAAAAAAAAAAAAAAAAATCTTAGTGTAAAGAACATTTTGATGAACGTTTTTCCATTATAAAGAAGCAACAGTAAGGTTCCATGGATGTTAAAGGATCATCATGAAACTATGAATGCTAATAAAAAAGAACCATTATTTTTAATAATGCATGGATGTTTGAGATTCTTCATGAAACTACAGATGCCAGTAAAGAAACTTTATTTGTGAGAGTGCATTTTAAAAGTGTTTAATGGTCATATAACATGATAGTTTCCAAAGTAGCATATGAAAATAAGATTTTATTAAAGACCATTTAATCATAATTTGGGTGAAAATGAATGTCAATGGTGTTTTATTGCCACTATAGTTTTCATTTCAATGGGAAACTGCAATGAATTGAAAAGTTATTTTTTTCTCATTTTTGAATCAAGGTTTCATTTAAGCTGTTTACTAGCAGTTAGCATGTGTTCTGGCTCATATCCTGTTACTGTCGGACCTCTGTTGTGTGTGTCTTGTGTTTCCACGTGCTCCCTGTGTTTTCATGCCCATATTTGGTTTGTTTCCTGTCCTCGTTTCATGTCATTAGTAGTTTATCCTTGTCCAGCCGTGTTCGTTAATTTACCTGTGTATTTATAGTCCTGTCTGTGCAGTGTTATTTCGTCTGGTCTACTCGTTACTTCCCGGTGTTTGATGTCTGCCCTGTCCTGTCCTGCCCTGTCTTCATTAAAGACATATTATTTGAGTTACAGTCTCGTCTCCGTGTTCCTTGTTCCTCCCTGCTGTGTGCACCATGACAGTTACCCTTTTCCTCACCAATACATGAATAAAAAGACCAAACAATGTATTTGGTACACTGACTTAGAATAAGAGTTTATTCTAAACCACTAACCTTCAGTATGAAAACTCCAGCTCATAACTCATTCCACATAATTTGTGCTACAGAAATGAATTATATCTCAAATCATGCAGCTTATAATAGAGATGTTATTACTTTTCTTTGCAATCAGATATGCACCTTCACCTGGTGGATAATAAAATAGCCGAAAACGCATTGAAAGGGGGAACACAACTCATATCTAGAGACTAGAATATAATAGATACTTGAGGGTGGACAATATATGACCTAGCAACCAACTTGAACACCATAGCAACCGCATAGCAACTCTAGGCTGAATCCACTCTTGGCAACACTTAGCATAGTGGACACCAGTGCTTGAACTAACAAAACCTTTCATTCTTCAAAACTATCTGAATCCACAGTAGACTGGTCATTTAAGCCATAAAAACACTTCATTAAAACTGGAACATGTCTCAACGTAATATTAAAGTTATATCAGCTACAGAGATGAGTCAAGAGAGCTATCTGAGGAGATGTGGACTGGTCGGTGAGTCAGTATCGAGAGTTGAGGTATGAGGTGGTGAAAGAAAGACTTTGAATAAGGTGCATTTCAAGGTTGAATTGGGACTGATAGACTTTCGTTTGAGATTAAGAGAAAAACCTGAGGGGGGAAAAACAATGTCGCAGTGCTGGTGGACTCGGACAACACTCTCCTCTACATTTGAGGAAGTTGTTTGTCGTCTTTTTTTTTTTTTTTTTTAGATGAGCTACAAAACTTTAAACTTGTGCAAAATAGTTGAATGCCTCAAGGCAAACTTCGTTTTATGATGAGTTTAACTCTAAATGTGGACTGGTCAGCCTGAACGGGAAATAGTAATGTTACAATGCTACAACGATACAACCAAACAACATATTCTATACAACTCTATAGACTCATCAGCAATGCTTCATTTATTCTTTAAATCAAATCATAACAAAAACCTTTTGGTCACATTTTATTTTAAGGTCCAGTTCTTGCTAAGAAACCATTAACTGTGACTTTTGCTTCAATACGATAAAATAAAAAGTTTATATATAAATAAAGAGTTTTGCTTCAACTCCTAATTGTCTGCTTAGTTAGTAAGGTAGTTGTTAAGTTTAGGATCAGGGATGTAGAATATGGTCATGCAGAATGTGCTTTATAAGTACTAATAAACAGCCAATATATTAATAATAGCAGCTAGATAATAGTGAGAATTAATCCCTCAAATGTTTCTTTTAAACAGCAGTGACATCAAATAAAGCGAAAACAAGGACTTTTTAAAAGTACTTCCTTTTTTTATTATGTGGTCATTTATAGTCTTTACTTTCAAAAAACATATATTTTAGAGTATATAACAGCAAAATAACATGCAATGCATTGTTGAACCATTTTTTTCACATATGCAGTAATAAGGTAATTACAGTTTATCAATTAATAGGTTTTTACTTTAGCATTTGTTTTCTGTAAAAAAGTTTGTAACATTTTTAAATAAATAATAAAATAAAAATATAAACATTTAGAGTGTTTATGCTTGAGAATATGCTCAAATTTGTCAGTACACCAAAGCCTGCGATCAATAATCTCAATGTTTCCAAGGCCAAATGATGAAATAAGCATTAATTTTACTGCACCATACTCTGTATGTCAGCCAGAAACTGTCTGTTTTAAGTCTATTTTAAGTCTGTTTTAAGCCTCTTTTATTTCTCTAAAGGACTAAAAGGCATTTTACAGAAACTGAGAACTCAATTACATCTCCAGAGCTATGCAAGAGCAACCTCTAAGCAATAAAAATTTCCCTTTTGGGTGAATTGTTTGTACGTCTTCCACTTTGTGCAGTTTTTTTTTTTTTTTTGAGAGGACGGCGGAACAAATTATTTATTTCCTGTGACAGCACAATATGCTTAAGGTGTCACAATAAACTAAGCAATATGTCTTCCCTTTGGGACTGAGCCCAGAGCGCTGTCTGAAGTGAGAAATATGACAGTTTCCTCTCATTTCCATAGTTCGACATTTCAGAGTTTATTCAATTGAATTGAAATGCTATTGTTATTTATATACATTTACATGGATTTATTCCACATCAGTGCCGTATATAACATGGCTGTGTGGTCATAATTGGTTAGAAAGCATTACGAATATTGGCATAAAAGTTTCTAGTCTCACATGGACTGAATGAATCAACCGCAGAAAATGTGATGCATATTTATCACACCATAAGACACGTATTGTAATTCCAAATAACCTTAAATTGCAGCACAAACAACTTGAATTCAATATTCATATAGGGGTTGATTAGAGTTCATAAGTTTACCATGACTTTCTGCCATTTTGGGACAAAAGCTGGCTCATTTCAGTACAGCTCGGCACATTACGCAGTCAGAGAGCTATCTGGCTGTTAAGTTGCACATTGTAATTTTCTGACCAGTATTCCCCATTCACTGCAACATAAGAGATTATCGATTAGGTAAATGTTTTAAGGATTTCACGATGCAAACTGCAAACAAGAACAAAAGCAAATTCGGAACAGGGCGTCTCTCATTTTTGTCCTTTCAGAACAAACCACGGGAGAAAAACTTACTAAACGCTCACAAGTGCCACATGAGGTCTTCCATCGATCCAAAAGACTCATTCCTGAGGTTCTATTCTCTCTCTCTCGCCTCATGGCTGCCAGGAACTAAAAGCTTTCTCATCTCACGCTCGTTCCAGACTCGTGGCCCTCTTCTTCCCTCTTTTCCTGCAGCGGCGGCCCGGCGGCTCTCCTGCCTTCTGAACCATTTCTTAATTACTTTCAGATGAGACCTGACAGAGAGCGCTCGCTCTGATTAACTGGACGCAGCGAAAGCTAATTCCTCCAGCAGCATTCATAAAGTCCAAGAGGGGTGTTTTGAAGCATTGCAATGATATCATTCTCCATTTCTCCACAGCTTTCTGCCATCTTGAACGAAGAAAGCTCACGGTGTGCTCTCAGTGGGTCATTTTAAAGCAAATCAGAGTAGTTTAAGTGCTCACAGTGGGTGAAATAAAAATACATCCGCGGTCAACGCTGGAAGACTCTTTCTAAACGTGCATTAGCACTTGGGAAACAACCTTCTTGCAGTGATTTAAGCATTTTCATAAAGTCCAACCGAGAAATGTCTTTGAATAACTGACCCTTCGCAAAGACCCGACCCCCCTTAGTTACTGTTGCTACATCTGACAAGTCATGCTGCTCTCACGCTACACATCATGTCCTCACGCAGTGAAAAATACATCGCAGAGCGAAGTGAAAACTGACAATGCACCGACAGACCAGATAGAGCAAAGTTACTTTTAGTATGAAACAAAGTCTCAACTTTCAAATGTTGTCATTTTTAAGAAATTTTAATGTATCATGATAGATAGCTGTAGTGTCTCAGTGCAAGCGTCACGTGAGCCAATCATCTCTTCCTCTTTAATAGTTAAAGTGTGAAATAAACATAAATGAACATCAGAAGGCATCTGGTTTTGACAACGGAAAGATGTCAATACACACCATTTTTCAAGTTCAAATCCACTGAGGTTAATCTTCTGTCTGGTTTCTTTTGTCAGACAAAAACGCAGATTCTACATTATGATTGCTCAGATCGCCTGTCGATCAAACTCCTGGAAGAGTGTTTACTTTATTGTTATGAACTACAATGGCACAAATTATCCAAAAATTCCACCCAAAATGAAATTTCTGGCATAATTTATTAATTTACCCTCATATCATTTCAAAACTGTATGACTTTTTTTCTTCTGTGGAGCAGTTAAACAACAATTAGTGTCAGTGGGCACCAGTGTTGTTTGGACCACAATGTTTTTCAAAATATCCACAGAAAGTCATAGTTTTAGAGCAACATGAGTCAAAATTTGTAATTTTGTGGGTGAACTATCCCTGTAATTTGGTATCACAAATAACAACAAACAATATTTTACATCATTTATTCATCTTGATTCTATTCATGTTCTAATGCATTTATCATTAAATTGTTCAAGAAAATGAAAAGAAAAAATATTACAAATAAGTCTTTTCACAGCTGAATTTTCAAGCAGAGCCTTTAAGCAAATTAAAACACAGTAATGGTCATTACTCTCATAATTATTGCACATTAGTGCTTTTTGCAAGTACTCAATGTCCTTTTCTGAACATGCCTGCTCATTTTTTTCTCCTGTAAATGCATGTTTTTACTGAGCTGACCTATTCAAAAAAGGCAAATCTTTCTACTCTTTCTACTCAATCACAGCATGTTTATTTTATAACAATTATGACCCTGGTAACAAACCATACAGCTTTCCATAGATGTATGGTTTGTTATGATAGGACATTATTTGGCCGAGATGCAACTATTTGAAAATCTGGAATCTGAGGGTGCAAAAACATCAAAATATTGAGAAAATCACCTTTAAAGTTGTCCAAATGAAGTCCTTAGCAATGCATATTACTAATCAGAAATGAAGTTTTGATATATTTACAGTAAGAAATTTACAAAATATCTTCATGGAACATGATCTTTACATAACATCCTAATGATTTTTGGCATAATAGAAAAATCTATAATTTTGACCCAAACAATGTATTTTTGGCTAGTGCTACAAATATACCCCAGTGACTTAAGACTGGTTTTGTGCTCCAGGGTCACAATTGTTACAAGCACCGCAACCTCTAAGCAATGAAAACTCTTGTACAGTATAGCTGCTAGCGACAAAGTTAGCATCTGTCATTAACTTTAACCAACAACCTAAAGATAACATAAAGTAATAGAAAGACCTTTCTCAGGGCATATTTAAATTTTGACAGGACTGAAAATGAGGCTGTGATGGATAGAAGTACAGTGAGTTCACTAGTTTGTACTGTAGTTTAACAACATAGCAACTGTTCATCTGACAAAACATCTTTCCAGAAAAAAAAATTGAAAGTTGTGAAAATCACATGATCTCGAACCTTTATACAGTGCCTGCCACAGTAAAAAAAACGGTGCGTGTAAACATTATAGCCTCGTTTCCACCTGAATTAAATTACATTTGGCATCTAACCAGGTGTATTGAACATCCAAAAACTATTTTCTCAAAGTACCATTACTTACCAAGTGAAATGACCGCATTTATTTTTCTCAGACAGACAGAACTTTTGTATCACAGAAATGCTGCGTTACAATTAACTCTGACCTCTCCTACTTAACAGTTTGAGGTTTTTATGGTTGCATAACATCATACTTTTCAGCCTCAGTAATCTTATGAAGCCATGGTGGAGTTTACAATATTGTTTTTGACGGTAAAAGGTCAATACACATACACACCCCTGCCATATACACACACAAACACAAAGCACACAAAACCTTAGAGTAAGACATGAAGACGCTTGATAAAGCAGAATAAAGTATGTATAAATGTCATGCCTTTCTCGGAGGATACCTTATACTTGAATCAAAGATTTTTTTTTTTAAAGCACCACAGATTATTAATTCATGTTAACTCTATAGAGACACAATGTTTAAGAGGTTTAGCGAACAGAGGAAAACAGTTAGATGTGTTAACACTCAGTAAATACCAAGGGTGCATGAATAAAGTCCGTATGAGTCTGTCGCCACAGGTAATAAAAACTAACTGCTTTAGAATCTATTCTCAATGTCAGTCATTATCAAGAAAAAAACCACATAACCATAAAACCTGAAGAAACTATGCACTGACAGCAGTAATTATTCAAGTGAACAGATTGTTTAGTGGTTAACTGGCACTGCTCATTTAAGTAATTACCCAGAGGTCAAAGCAGACAGTCTAGCATAAGCCAGGGCCAGTGTAGTTTGAGATTCGGTCTTGTATTTTCCAGAGCTAATGTGATCAGAAGCACCGGGAAAAAGGTTATGGTTTATGGTCTGAGTGCATTCTTACAGATTACAATATCATCTTAACGTGTTATAGGTGGATCTCTTTTCTGCCTTTTCTTTAGACACAAAAGAGCAGCCATAAAGATTAAAAAAATGGCATGAAAAGTAGCTTAGCTGTTAAATCGGTGCTGGAGTTCCTATTTTCTCACACCTGGACTCTTTACAAAACTTCACTGAGAAGAAATTGATATCAAAATGACTGTTTCGAAATGTCAGGCTTCATGATAAACGACCAGATAAATCCTTAATACCCTTTGCAGATAATGCAGTGGCACGTTTTCACTGACTCAATAATAATAAAACAAGCTTCGTTTAGATGTCTCAGACTTCTTAACCTTTAAGCTACATTCCAAATATTGATGCTGTTTTCATTTTGAAACTCAGGAAGTGTTGTGGTGCTGGAAAACTTTGACTTTCCCCTCCAAAGCAATCCTCCGGGAGCTCACGGAGCTGCACACAGACCGCTGTGTACTTGAGCTGTTGATATGAGATGTGCTTGTTTTTTTTTACACACCTTGACATTTAAAAATTGCATTCTTTGGGGATTCAGTAGCAAGACATTGTGTACTGTTAATTTTGTGATTCATACATATGAGTGCATTTAATGTCAGATTAGGACAAAAAAAACACATTAGCACTGCATATGATTGACTATTCATTTTACGCATATATATAGAGAGAGAGAGAGAAGGAGAGAGAGACTAGTTGAAGCCTTTAAAAATATGAGCTACTTAAAATTCAAAGGCAATTCACATTCAACGAATCCCACAGCAAAAGTATGAACCTCACCAAGTTACTTGCCCAGCACAGGATATAAAGTAAATGATTCCTCAAATCAAGCGGAGAGGTTTGCTATTACTTTTCTAAACAACTGGATGGAAATTGGCAAAAAAAAAAAAAAAAGGCAATTACATTTAAGGAGGCACCTGAGTCATACTGAGAATATAATAGAGATACTGGCCAGTAAGCAACCATATTGCAACACAATAAACAAACAAACACATAAATATATACATACATGCATACATACAGTACCCTCACTTCCACATATTAATACTCTGGCAACCAATTTGGGCAATGTTCAGAATTTATATCACTTTCAATTTGAGAGTTTGAATTAGCAATTAACACAATATGTTAAATTGGAAAACCAGAAAAATGAATTTATACCAGCTACATGTAACATGTCAGTTTTAGTTTTGTTCTGTTTCTACCTTATTTGGTTCTTCCTGTTTTAGATCCCCGATCCGCCAAGGCCGCCCGAGGACCCCGATCCTCCATGGCCTCCCGAATCTCCAGTCCTGCCATGGCCTCCCAAGGCTCCGGATCCACCATGGACTCCCGAGTCTCCAGATCCACCATGGCCTCCCGAATCTCCAGTCCTGCCATGGCCTCCTAAGTCTCCGGATCCACCATGGACTCCCGAGTCTCCAGATCCGCCATGGCCTACCGAATCTCCAGTCCTGCCATGGCCTCCCAAGGCTCCGGATCCACCATGGACTCCCGAGTCTCCAGATCCGCCATGGCCTCCCGAGTCTCCAGTCCTGCCATGGTCCCCCAAGGCTCCTGATCCGTCCTGGAGGCCTCCCTGTCCTATCCTGGTCCTGCTCCAGCCTCCAGGACGCCCGCCCCCCCTCCCTGATGTTACTGTTACGGTGCGGGACGCACCTTCTGGGGGGGGGGGGGGGGGGGGGAGATACTGTAACATGTCAGTTTTAGTTTTGTTCTGTTTCTACCTTATTTGGTTCTTCCTGTTTTAGTTCCTGTCCTAGTTCTGTTAATTAATGATCCCCATCACCTGTGTTTGCTTAATCATCTTGTTTCCTCGTTTGTTCCTCTCCCTTTATAAGTCCTCAGTTCTGCCTTTATGTTTGTCGGATCTTGAGTTAACAAAGTGTCTAATGTGTGTTGATGCAGCTTATTAAAGATTACTCTTTTTGTTTTCACTTTTCGTTGTGAGCCTCGTTCTACAACCACTGAACCGTTACACTACATTGTTTTCAGATATATAAAACCAACTTAAATTATAACCATCAAGGATAAATTTGTTAATTTAATTATAAACATATATAGAAGAAAAAACAGCAATTCTCAATTCTCCATCCTGTTTACAACCATAATTCAAATTTGGGAAGTGAAAAGAAACATAAAGGGCATTTCATAAGTTTTCAATATACAAGGCAACACAATTCTGAATGGTGCACAACTCTCTCTCGATAGCTAGAGAGAGAGAGAGAGAGAGAGAGATAGTCAAGTGACAGAAGTTGTACAATTGTAATATAAAGTGTAGTACAGCAATGATAGCAATGATGTACTGCTGAAAACTTGTGATGAGCAGCAGATGGTAAAATGAAGATATATTTAAGGGTGTTTATTACAGAATTTTATACTGTTCTTCAAGAATAAATGACCTTCTTTTGAGTTGTACATCTGAGTTTTCAGCATATGCAAGAAACTGCAGGGAAAATTAGCATATAATGCTCTAATGATAATGATCATGTCATTTTTCCCAACTCTCTTTCTGAACTTTAAATAACTCCTCTCAAGGTCAATTAGAAAGCAAGCAAGCCTTCATTTAACAGCTGAGGACATAATACTGTAAATTCATAGGTTATGCAACTGACATTTAATCATATACATCTATTATTATCTCAGAGACTGCAGAGGTAATTCAATGTTTAATGAAGAAACATAAGGGGTTGAGAATGAATGTTCAGGATTAAATATACAACACCCATGTTCAGCCGGGACAAAGACATCACTGATCACCGTAATCACATGAGTCATGTTAATATGACCTTTAAACGTCACTTTAAGCACATATAGCTCTGTATCAGAGCTGATTCTGGTCCAAAATGATGGTGCTGCTAATCTGTGATTAGCTGGTGAGTCAACAGCAACTCCTGACTTTGGCTGATGATGAGAGAATTACAGCATAATTACATCTGACATCAATTAAAGATCACGAGAGCATCGCCTACTGTCTGCCAACAACTTTAATTTATTCAAAGGGTGATTTCAATGAAGCATTAAATAGTCAAAACAGTCCTCAAGGCACATCAAATCGTTACAAAGCGATTTCACTTTTGCATCGATGAATGATTGTTTTCTTCCCAAACTTCTGCAGGGCAAACTTTAAAATCATACTGCCATATAAAACTTTCAGATATTTTTAGTGCCCTCCATGGAATCAGTGAGAAATGGGTGTTTATTCTGCACAGACTCATTTTGTTGAAGGTAAGATCTGTCATCATTTGCACCTCCTCGTTCCAAACCCAAACTTTCTTTTTTGGTCCGGTGGAAAACAAAAGCAGATGACTCTTTTCCATACACACAAAAAAAGTGAACGAGGAAGAACTCTGTCAAGATTTAAAAATGAAAAATGCATCATGGAAATCCATGCAACTATTGCAAGTCTTTGGTAAAATATCATAAAGACCTAAAGATCTGATGCAAATATAACTCAAGAGCCTAGATCCCATTTTGCCAATATCATCTCTTTATATGAAACCTTAATAATGGCCTTCTTCCAGCTTTACAGATGGCAGTAGAAAAGATGTAAGGTACTGTAAGATCAAACCATTAGACATCAAAATGAGACCTCATTTACATGTCAATCAGTGTATCTCAATGTAATCAGAATCTCCTTGCCATCAAAACGTTGATATTTAAACCTTCGTTGAGGGATCAGGCCTTTAAATACCCCATGAGATGGTTTAACAAACACCGTTCTCTTTCCTGCAATGATCTATTTCCTATTGAAACGAGAAGTCAGGATGGGACACGGTACATCTTAAATTTTGTCCTTTTTTCGGATAATCAATTGGTCACAGTCTGGCCAAACCACATTTGGTTTCAAGTGGACATTCTCATTGTATAAAGCACATTCCTTGCAGAACCTATAAGATAATTTATCATATTCAGAAAACAAGATCAAGCATAAAAATACATTTAGACAAATTTAGTAACAAATGTGTTAACGCAAATCCTCTATCCATAATATTGCTTCTCCAGTGAAACAGTTGTCTTGTCTGAATCAGGAGAGAAATATGCACAGATCAAGCACAAGTGAAAACTGTCCAAAACAGTTCTAAACAAATATGTGGCTGGATTTTGATGTTATTATGCACCCACATTTTGGCCAAAAAAGACCGTTTCAAGTTAAAACAGCTTAATGGAGGATGTGTTTCTTACAAAAACACAGCTTTTCAATTCGCAAGACATTAGTTGATGGACTGAAGTGGTGTGGATTACTTGTGGATCATTGTGATGTTTTCATCAGCTGTTTGGACTCTCATTCTGACGGCACCCATTCACTGCAGAGGAGCCATTGGTGAGCAATTGATGCAATGCTAAATTTCTCCAAATCTGTTCTGATGAAGAAACAAATTCATTTACATCTTGGCTGGTGAATAAAGTTTCAGTATATTTTCATTTTTGGGTGAACTATTCCTTTAAGTTCATAATCAGACTTTAACTCAACTGTATCTACCGAAAGTATGCACTAAGAAATTGTGGAAAAAAAATATATTAAATAAATATCAGAAAACAATCACTAAAATAATCGCAAGAAAAAAACGATAAAAAAGCTAGAGTACAATATTTAATACATTTTCTTGCAGCACACAGTGACATGAACAAAATTGCAATTAAATTAACTGCTATATAGTATTGTGATACAAAACACAATTCATGATTGATATTTCACCCAATATATAAGGGTTAAACATTAAAATGCACATAATTAGTCGCTCTGAATTGCCTACAGGCAAACAACATGATATTTGATGAATCAACACTTGTTTGAGTTGAGTGGAGAAGCTGCAACCTATCATCTCCCAGCGCAGATCTTCCATCATTAAACCACTAAACCACAGCCACCCCCAGACGCGTGACGTGCCCATCCGCGACGCTTCTGAATCGCTCGCAGCGCAACATTCTATCCGGCGGATGCAACACGTCCCTCAGACTCACCGGTGCTGAAGCTGCGCGCGTCCCGGAGATTCCAGCATCCCAGCCACAGTATGGATCATGATGCCTTTTATCGCCTGATAAACTTCTCTTCGTTTAGTTTTGTCGCTTTACTCATCACGTTCGCATCACCTCGCGATTTAACATTCGTGGGAATCGGTAACCTGACACATCAACTCGGTTTTTGGTAGTTACGCTTGTCCGTTTGACTCTTGCGCAACTGCGCTCAATAAACTGACGCTTTTATTTAGTTGCACTTCAGCATCACCAAAGAGCGCAGAGAGATTTCTGGAGTGAATCACCTTCTAAACACTCAACTGGAGCGGAGCCAGTGCCATGGGTAAGAACACGAAGCAAAGAAACATTTCTGTTGGTTTGCGTTTAAGTGCGCAAATCTGTTGCAAATGCGATAATTGTGTGTTTTTGACACGTTTGTTCATTATGGATTTGTGCGTGTGCGCTTGTTTTGCATGCATTTCAATGGACAATCAATTTCTCCATTCCTGATTTCAGTCATGTTCTTTTCCACCTTCCTGATCATTCATCACTAGAGACATGCATTTGCTAGAACGCCTCGTAATTTATAGTGAAACACGGAGCTGAAATGGAAAAGCGTTAATGCTTCTGGACTTTCAATTGTGAGCCTTTTTATACAAAGCGAGCTGTATCGTGCAATTTTAAAGATATTAACACATGATCCAACAAATATACTAACAAAAGCATCTCTTTTTCTTGTGTTTGTTTTCTAATTATTATGGACACAGATAAACGGACAAATAATCTTTTTTTTTTTCTTTTCAGAAAATAATGCGCTGTTCCTCACAGTAACGCGTGCAGCCGATGTGCGTTTTCTTCTAGATCTATAAGGCACGGTGCATTTATTTTATCACCATTTTAGGAAAATGTCACCCTTTTGTCTTTACTAGTTAATTTTATGCATTTATCACACATTTAAACCTATCTAGTTACATGCAAAAATGTGACTTTTCCTTTATATATTGTTAGCAAAAAATACTGATAAATATTCAGAGTCTCACATCTGCATGCATAATAATAATTAAAATAATGACCACAATCTTACTTTTGATATTTTAATGGCACGCCTCAAGACATCAACTTCCCAAAAGTATTTCCTGTCAACAACCCTATTAAATGCTTAGAAGTGCTTTATGATAAGTCTTAATCATATGGAAAAAGGCTTTAATTGTTCTCTTGCTGGCAGTACGGTGGAAAATGATAGACCTTGCCTTTTGTGTCTTTGCATACTAGGCTGCACTCAGCAGTTGCTGGGCTTCATAATGTTACATTTCCCTGTGCTTCCTACTGAAATCCACAAGTACCTCAATCATCATTTGAATCAGTGGCCATGTTATTATCAATTAACCTGTTAACCCGCATCGGCCCGCGGGCGGGCCGGAAGGGCGTGGTCGGGCGTGGTCGGACTTTTTATTACCTTTGTTTTAGAACAATATTCAATCAATTATCATTAACTATATATCATTTGAAAGCTAAAACACTCAAGATTAACGATGTGAGCTTGTTTTTGAAATCAATACACCAGAGAGGAAAGGGTTAACAGAAATGCTGAAAGACCGGCCATTTAAAATGAACAAAGCGAACCGCAGTACTCACGTTTGATCGCCAATAGCGCTGGTCAGCTCAGACTTTTCCAAGACACACCAGCATACATTTCAAGAGAAGGGTCCACTCTTCAAAATGCATCCACTTTTTAATCAAAAACAACGAAAAAATAGGGGAAAACACGATAGATCCTCCTTTGTTTACATAAGCGATTCGAGTTATAGTTATCGATAGCGTCCATTTTCCAATAAATATCGATTATAATTCGTATTCCAGCTTTGAAACGCCATCTATTTCCAGCAGAATCGTCTCTTCCGAGTAAGAATAGCCCTCCCTCGTCTCTCTCCTTCAATCGCAGGAGCTGTTATAACCCGGGACAGTAAGCGCGTCCGTGAATGGGTCAGCGAGGTGTCAATCCGGACACATCACAATAGGGGTGTTTGAACCCAGCCAATGCCTCGCCAGCACAGTTTTGATGGATGGAAGTGTTAGCCAACCACAAGGACGTTTAAAGTGATTGACAGTTTGAATAGTTTACGTAAGATTGTTTAGAGAATAGCTCGGCGTATTGTCCGTGTGTTTTCGTGCGCTCTCGGGTTACGCATGAAGCGTACACATAATGGCGTCGCAGCGCTACACAGACTGGCTATCAGCGAACAGATGTTGTCCAAAGCTCACATCTGAATCTCTCCATCATGGATCTTCGACTTGAGAAGTGTTTCTGTGGCGTTTGGTGGTGTTTTGGAGGACGTGGGGAGAAAAATGGCTAATTTAGTAGCCGAATACGCGCTGAGATCGCTGGGAAGCGTGGATAGCATTAGCACGTAAGTGTCTCCACCCTCCTCTTGAATGTTTATGTGTCTTTATCATGTATTTGCAGCTTTTGTTTCATGTTAGCTGTTTTAGATTCTAAAAATGACAACGGAGAGGGATAATATGAGGGGATTACATGAGTTTTGTTCGTGTGGGTGGGTGGGTGTGTTTGTTTGTGGGTATGTCCCGGTTATTGTGTGTGTGTGCGTGCGCGCGTGTGTGTGTGTGTGTACAAAATGTAAACAGTGTTGCAAGTTTGATTTGTTTTGCTTACACACTTTCTCACTCTTTTTCTCTCACTCTTCCCTGTCTTTTCAGAGGTCTGGTGAATCCAGATGGTCAGAAAAAAACCATTTTAGTGGCTGCTAGAGCGTCTTCCTCCACTGTAAATACTGTAAATAGTTTTTTTTTTTTATTATTTAGTAATATTAGTAATAGTAATCTATTACTATATTAGTAAAATAGTAATATTCATAATATTCACCATATAAAATAAATAAAAAATACAAATGTTGTAAAAACAATGTATTTTGCATGTTTTGTGTTTTCACTAGTTCAAAAATGATCAAATCTGTTTTGGTTCACTGTTTTCATTATTGGAATTGTTCAGAATAAAGACTGTTTAGTTATGTTCAAATTCTGAAATAGTTTTGTGTTTTTTTGTGGTTTCATTGGTAGAGCAGTTCTGAATTGATATACATATGTAGTATGCAGTGTCTTATGGAGTCTCTAAATAGCATTTTTGAAAGGATTCCTAGACTTTTCTTGAAATAAAATATCCAAATGACTTTTCCAAAGCTTTTCTTGAAATGAAATACCATAAAGATGTACTTTCTGTAAGTCTTTACCTATAAAAAATTTATTATTTCATATTTTATTTCAGGAAATATTTAGGCGTTTTTTTTTCAAAAATGCCATTTGTAGACTAACCAAATGACTAAATGAGTCAGCACTACAAATGCTGTTCAGAAATAGTTTTTTATTGTGTGTTTTGGTGGGCAGAGCAGTTCTGAATTGATATACATATATGTATTATGTAGTTTTGACTCATTTGGACATTTGTTTACAAAGTGTCTATTTGGGGTCTCCAAATGGCTTTTTTGAAAGGACGCCTAGATTTTTTTTAAATAAAAGCTTACAGAAACTACATTTTTGGGAGTATCATCCTCAAATTTGAATCAAAACATGGTCAGATGTTCAGCTTTATCTTTATGGTGTTTTCAGGCCTTTGGCATGAAAGTCTCATCCATTTTTCCCTTAGTGAGCTTCATTAAAACATATCGCGAGTCAATTTCATGTATATTTTACCTTGTTTTACTCTATTGCTATACTAATTTTGAGTTATTATGACTCTAGAGTAACAAAGGATCAAGTGTCTAGTTTCAAACAACACCAGATTTTTAAATATAGACCTTAGGGTTCAAGAGCTACAGACATTTTTATTTGGTTATATCGTTTTTTACAAAATGCTCAAAAATAGGGGCGCAGGGTAACAGGTTAAGTCTGTGTATTGGTGAGCCTCCATCTGTGGGCACTGCTGACTCTTTGTGCTGCTTCTGAATTAGGTACAAAAAAATGTGTGTCCTGCAGGCATATAGATCACTAACTACTGTACTGTAGAACCAAAGTTCTGCATGTTCCCCAGAAACATTGATGTCATATTTAGCTTCTAAATTTTATATTAATGCCACAAATGATTCCAAGTGAGCTTTATGTGATATCTTTAATCATTATAATTCAGATAGGCCTATATAGTCAATTCTAAACAAAAACCTGCTTAAAACCACATTTATGACCAAGGTTTGATCAGTTTGAGCTCAACCTGCTATTATGTTGAACCAAATGTTGGAAGAACTCCAAGCACCTATAAAAGGAGCATCTGAGGTCCTCCTACAGAAACTGCACCTGAAAACCAGAGAATTCCTATACTTGGCATAATGCACGGAGCTGCAGCTCATCCTGTGATAAAATCTTTAACAAATACTCCATTTTAAGTCTCAGAGCTAAACAGTGTTAAATGAAGTACGTTGACATGAATAATTCATTTTCAAACCACAGATATGTTAATGTGAGTGAACACTTAATGTATGCCAAAGTACCTATGAGAAAACACCAGCTGATAACTGTATGCTCTATCAAGATTAATCTAATTTATTATTATTATCAAAATGCATTATCTTAAGGACTCCAGGGCAAAGAAGGGCTTTGCCCATATGGCACAAATCCAACCGCATTAAGAATATTTTTATATTCCAGTCATGCACATCAAAGTAGCTTTAATAGAGTTAGCCATGACTGGTTACTTTGCTAAGACTGCAGAAGAGGCCACAATACAGTTCACTCACTTGGTAAACACTTAAATGTCAACATGTTTTATGTAATATGTTTCTGTTTTTATTATTATTACTACTACTACTACTACTACTACTACTACCACTACAGATTCATCCGTGAATGTTTCTAAATACATAAATCTAAAATAAAATTAATTAATTAAAAATACAAACATAGCAGTCATACTTTTTCACTAAAACGTAAGATCTCATTCTGCCTTTGGAACAACTTTCCTTTTGTCTTATGTCACTAATACTATAGTTATACAGTAGCTTAGAGAATACAGTAGTTTTAAGTTACTGTTCACTCTCAGTCACTGGGGTGGTACTTTTTCAAAAGTTAAGTCTTTGTATCTTATTTACCCCTAAAGAGTGCATAATATGTACTTAGACGTAGATATGATTAGTACCAAATGGTATATATTTGTACCTTTTGAAAAGGTACCGTCCCAGTGACAGCTTTTTAAAAAAAATTTAATCATAAAATAAACAATGACAGCAAGTAATGGTGTATTTGAAAACGCAGTATTTCAACTAGGATAAGTAGAGATGCTCTGGAGTGAACTTGACATTGACGCTCCACGTCCCGGTCCTCATTGCCTTCTCAACAGTGAGTGTTTCAGAAGGGGAGTAGTCCTTCTAACCCACTGCACACTCACATTATGACTCTATTTTACTATGAAATGCCCACTTTAAACCCTAAAATCATAAAATCAAATATCACCCTTTTGTGGCATTAGATATGCTGTTTCACTAACAAAACGGGTTTCTGAAAAAGAGCAATCAACATATATTTTCCATACGCATGTGTGCTCTCTGGGCTTTGAACCCATGACCTTGGCGTTGAGTGCAACAGCTGAGCTATAGTAATTGCACAGAGAACAGGTTGAATGCTTGTTAATTTTCAGCTTCACCACTGACAAAAATAATGAAATTCTCAGAACCACAATATGTTTTCACCTTTTCCTCAGGCAAGGTTTAGTTTGCCCTCCCCTATGGCTCTTGACAAGTCTTATATTTCAATCAGAACGGTTTTCCTTATGATCCAATGACACACAATAGACTAAAATTAGGATTAGCTATGCCCTTAAACGTTAAACTTTGAGGACACAGAGAAAAAGGCATTACAAAAGCACAGCAAGCTCCTTGCGAGGAGAGTCCATTGGGAAGGGAAGTCCCTGTGGACAGACAGCCTGAAAAAAGGAGACCTTAATAGAGCTCATTGGAAAGAGTTGGGAACTCATTTTGCGGACTGGGAGTTGATGCTTGAGTGAAAGTCAATCTACCACAAAGCATGGCATCAAGCAACTTCAAAGTTTAAACTAGGGCTGTCAATCGACGTGAATTAATTGCATGATATGCCGTTTAATTAATCATTTTCGAATTGATTGCATTTATCAATATTAGCTGAGAGTATTTCTCAAATGAAGATAATGCATTTATTAAAAGTTACTTTTATGTAATTAATTGTACTAAATTCAATTGACAACTCTAATTTGAACACAAATGCTTACTCTTGAGTAACTCTTGACCTCTCTCCATCTGGTGCATTTCTAGCTGTGTTGGTTAGTTTTCTTCTTTGGATAAAGACAGCCCTCTCTCCTATCACCAAAGATGTAAATACTCTTGTGTACCTGAAGAACTGGATAAATGTGGCCTGTCTACCACATTTTGCTTTATTTGGTTTGTTACCCAGCTACATTATTTCTCGAACCCTCATCACATTCATCTTGTTTCTTAATCATCTCCTGCTGAGTCCGGCCCGGGTATTACTCTCCATGTCAGGGTAATGGAATATTGCAGCATTCATTTGAAATATCAACTTGTCTTTTTGCCAAGGGAGATGGCAGCCCTCGTTCTCTCAGCCTCTCTCCTCGTCCTGATGTCGAAGGGGCTGTTAATGGCCTTCTGAACCACAGAAACATGGACACGAGCGTCTCAAATGTTAATTAGTTTTCTTTGGGCTCCTCAAAAATGGTCTGTTAAAAAGTGGTGGTGACACAGGTGAAAATTTCACAGTTCCACAATAAATTATTCATGTCATCTTGTGCATCCATCAGATCACAACTATGGCCTCTATAGTGAGACACTGAGGTAAGAGACAGGGAGCAGCAAAAGATGAAGCGATGTTTGCAACCCATTTTACTAATAATGTGATACATTTCAGATAGATAGATAGATAGATAGATAGATAGATAGTATTTGTCAAATTGTAAAGTTGTTAATTCAATGTGCTGCTTGTTCTCTCTTTGTAATTATTGGCAAAATTTTGTAGCTATTTTTAATATGCTGATTCATTATCAATGTTGGAAACAGTTGTGGTGCTTAATTTTGTTTTGTTTTTTGGAACCTACGATACTTTTCTGGATTTTTTGATGAATAAAAAGTTAAAATGGAAACATTTATTTATATTAGAAATCTTTTGTAACAATGTACACTATCGTTCAAAAGTTTGGGGTCAGTATTTTTGGACCCACTTTATATCAGGTGGCCTTAACTACTATGTACTTACATTTAAATTAATAATTTGATACAATGCACTCATTGTGTACATGCATGTTCTTACGTTGTACTTCTATTTTTAAACATACCTATATGTAATTACATCTGTAATTAATTTCTGTAATTGTATTTATAATTACAATGTTGACCCATCCCTTACACCTACCCATACCACTTAACCTGTCCCTAACCTTACCCATATATATTACCCAAGTACATTGTACTTATTTTTTTTATATAAGTACATAGTAGTTAAGGCCACCTACTGTAAAGCGGGACCGTATTTTTTTCTCTTTTTTCTTTTTATTCAGCTAGGATGTGTTAGATTGATAAAAAAGTATTAGTAAATACTTAGATTGTTAGAAAAGATTTCTATTTTGAATAAATTTGTTCTTTTTACCTTTCTTTTCATCAAAGAATCCCTAAAAAAGTATCACAGGTTAAAAAAATAAATCATGTGACACTGATGGCTGGTGAGAATTCAGCATTTCATCATAAAAATAAATTATATTTTAAAGTATATTACAATAGAAAAACATTCTTAAAATTCTAATAATATTTCATAATATTACTGTTTTTCATTGTTTAATCAAATAAATGCAGTTATGTTGAGCATAAGAGACTTCTTTCAAAAATCAAAAAAATTGTATTAATCCCAAATTTTTAAACGGCGGTGTATAAACCAGAGGCGAAACTTATTCCATTTTGATGAAACTTTACAAACACTAATTAAGACCAGGATTGTGTATTGATAAAGTAAACAGATCAATTTTGATTTCATGTTGAGTTCAAGCAACCTAATTCAAGACATATTCTAGCATGTGGCTAGTCAGGAAAATACAGCAAAGCTTCAAAAAATATATATATCTCCCTCCATTGCAAACACATAGAGCTATGCTTTTAAAAAACATCCTTATCTGCTTGTGATTTTAAACAGTTAAGTGAGAGGAAAACATTAAGCGAATCAGCTCTGCAAATCTTTAGCTTCTAATGACTCTCAAAGGTTTAATTTGCTCATTGATTTCTTTAACAGCCAGAAGTGGAGATTGATTGCTAAGGTTCACATGCAGCCTTTTTTTTTGGATGAAGTTTTTTCCTGTTGTACCAGTTTAATAACAAGCAATAGAAAATGTACCAAATCCATCGAGTAGCCCACTGCTCATGAAACACCCTCGAGGAAAACCCTTCCATATCTCAGTGGGAGCGCTGCTCTCATCGAATTTGTTGTCCTCAATTAAAAGAATGTGCGGTATTAATGGGTCATATAATTACTTATAAAATGTTGTCTTCTTTCTATATAAAAGTCAGTAGGGAATACAGCCGACTCGCTTGGTTGTGAAGTCTCATGTTGGAAGAATTACCACATTCTTATGGGTCTTTATCCATTAATACCATGTCGCTAATGATCTCTGCTGCTAAGGGAAGCAATGTGGTCTTAATGCCATCTCTCTGTTCCAATAACTAGTCAGCAGGAGATGGGTGACTGGCCTTTTGCCATAGGATGAAGCATATTTACTGCCCCAATAGGACACTATTATATAAAATTGATGACTGTGTAAACCGTTTGGTATGCCCCATTGCTACTGCACATCTCTTCTTGTTAAAGCATCAACGCAAAGCAGCAGAACAGTGGGAAACTTATTTGTCATGTGTTACTTGCTAATGATACAAGCAAACTTTGAAACAGATGACCCTGATGTTGCCTTTCTCTCATACTTAATTTAGCATGAAGACTAAGATGCATTCAGTTTTCTGCTGCTTTGAGCTATGTAGATTGTGAATGCTATTTTTAATCCACAACATTAGTTAAATCTTTCGAGGGGGTGTATGAGAAATGACAAACTGTTCCGTTCATATGTTAGACATATGCTGATTAGCTCATATGTGAAGTGGATCTCATTGATTTCCATTCATTTAAAACACCCTCTTTGCTTCCCACTCACTTCCATTTTGGCTAAAACTAGGGTACATTAAAAGGTGTAGCACTAAATGATGGATAATTCCGCTCGAATCCTCATATTTAATTAGAGGGTCCCCAGTGCAAATTTTTTTTTTTTTTTTTTTTTTTTTTTTTTCTCATGCATTACATCTTAATTGCTTGAAAACACTCAGGACACTCTACAGGATGTTCCCCATCCATCACAGTCATAAATAATTTTCCTTGATGATAAAGATGAGGCTGTGCATAATGGATGTGCACACCCACTCTGTCACTTGCAAACCTGTGCTGTCTAGGGTAAATACTAAAACTGACCTCAAATGTTGTCTGTCTGTGTTCTGTCTGTGTCTCTCCACAGGGCCCTTACTCTGGGAAGGGCGCCTGTCATGTTTTCTTCTCCATGCTTCTGTTCTCCTGCTGCTCAGCAAGGGGGAGCGGATGTGCCCTGTGAGTTGCCGCTGCGAAGGCAAGATTGTTTACTGCGAGTCTGGCGCCTTTCAAGACGTCCCGGAGAACATCTCTCTAGGGTGCCAGGGTCTATCCCTGCGGTACAACAGCCTCTTGTTGTTGCTACCGTACCAGTTTGCTAACCTCAACCAGCTGGTCTGGCTCTACCTGGACCATAATTCCATCAGCGTAGTGGATAGACTGGCTTTCCAAGGACTTCGCAGGCTAAAGGAACTAATCCTTAGCTCTAACAAGATTGCGCAGTTGCAAAACGGCACCTTTGAGACTGTCCCAAACCTGCGCAACCTTGACCTGTCCTACAACCAGCTGCAGGATTTGATGCCGGGGCATTTTCACGGACTACGCAAGCTTCAAAATCTTCACCTGAGATCAAACAGCATCAAAACCATCCCTGTCCGTACTTTTATGGAATGTCGAAGCCTGGAGTTTCTAGATTTGGGTTACAATCGCCTACGGACTATAACTCGTACGACCTTTCTGGGACTGCTCAGGCTGACCGAACTTCACCTTGAACACAATCAATTTTCCAGGATTAACTTTTTCCTATTTCCACGCCTCTTGAATCTGCAGGCTCTTTATCTGCAATGGAATCGCATACGGACGGTCGTCCAAGGTTTGCCTTGGACTTGGCACACTTTACAGAAATTGGATCTATCAGGCAACGAGATTCAAGTTTTGGATCCTGCTATTTTTAGGTGTCTGCCCAACTTGCATACGCTCAATCTGGAGTCTAACAAGATCAGCAACGTGTCCCAGGAAGTTGTTTCTTCATGGATCTCCATTAGCACTATCAACCTGGCAGGAAACATATGGGACTGTAGCTCTAGTATCTGCCCTCTGGTGTCTTGGCTGAGAAACTTCAGGGGAACTAGAGATGCCAGCATTATTTGCAGCACTCCCAAATCCCTTCAGGGAGAAAGAGTCATGGACGCAGTGAGGAACAACTCGGTGTGTGAGGTGATATTCACCGTGGAACCGACCACGGAATTAACTCTTTTTTTGGCTGCTACTACTACGACAACTCTTTACGTAACAAAGCCGCCCACAACCACCACTACAACCCCACACACCACAACAAGACAGCTTTCTCAAGTTCCCCACGTACAAAGAGTCACCCCAAAGGTTTTATTCCCTGTTCAGTCCAATAACGAATTCCTGCCACCCCTATCAGTAACACCTAGCAGCCTACCCTTCACCCCCGAACCTGAGTTTGAGCATATGACCTTCCACAAGATCATTGCTGGCAGCGTTGCCCTATTTCTCTCAGTGTCTTTAATCCTATTAGTGATTTATGTGTCGTGGCGACGATACCCTAACAGCATGAGGCAACTCCAGCAGCACTCCATTCGACGCAAGCGCAGGAAAAAGGCTCGAGAACCTGAGCACAACATCAACTCTCAACTGCAAGAGTATTATCTAAGCTACAACCATGCCAATGCCGAGACCATGGACTCTTTGGTTAACGGGGCGTGCACCTGCACCATCTCGGGCTCCAGAGAGTGCGAGGTATGACCTACCGCTAAAAAAACGCATTCTCTGCACCGGGGAGTCAGAGGTAAACTTTTTTAAGAGTATGACTGCCCATAAACCTTCTCTCCTTCTCCCTGTCACTCCTTTGAATCACATCTTTAATCACATTTGATTAAACAGCATAAAAGTTTAGAAAGAGTAAATAATGAATATTGTCCATTTTGTGCCCCTCATATAAGATTTTAAACAGTCAACATACTTTATGATCAACACCGCACAGGATGTTAGTCACTATTATGAAAAGTATGATAGTAGTAAGCAGTTCACATCAACTTTCAGGGATTGTGGCTGCTCAGTGAAAATTACATGTGTCTTAGTGTGGCAGGTAATGGAGCTGCTCCCTGTGATATACTTTTCTACCCACCATCTACCTGTCTATCGGCTCTTGAGAAAGTCCCCTAACCAGCCAGAAGCCAATCAATCAAGGTCAATCAAGTCGATAAAATAAGTAAAATCACATGACCTCCTTCAAAAAGCAAAAGTCAAACTACTATACATCATCTCAGCCTCTAAATAAATAACGATAATCCAATTGAATCACTGGTTTTAAGTGAACTATTCCTTTAAATTGAAGTTGTCAGAGACGTGTCACACTGGGGAGTGCATGTGTTCAATAGGACGCAGGTTTAAATTCTGCTTCCTTGGTTCACACTGATAAGTAAAGTGTAAAAGTTGTAAACAAGTTCATCCTTTGACCCATCGTAGTAGTTTATTTGATTTTACAACCCTTAAGTGCTTTTCAACAAGCTCTATAATTTTCTCTTGATTGTCTCCCTCAATTAAACCTAATTCATAGCTAATAATCCTGGCAGAGTAGTGTCATCTGTAGTTGCCTTACAGAAACGAAGCCTTCTTGACATGAAACAACACTCACAATGACATTATTGTGAGTCATTATTATAAGCTTTGTGTTTATCATGGAACGAGAAGGAACTGAAACAGCGTTCAGTAATGGACTTAAATTATGGAGCTTTACTTTACAAAGCATTGTTTTTTTTCTATTTCTAGACGCATTATGCTGCATGACTACATGCCCTTTACCAGTACCAGCTGTTGGAAATCAATGTACATATTCATGTTTTCCATCACCTTCAATTATTGCCTAGTCTTTTAACTCCTGCTTGGGGCTGCTACATCGTTCATTTGATCACATCTTTGGAGCTCTGTGTTATAATGGGTCATCACGTATTCAGTTTTGACATTTAATGAGCGGGGTACTCATTTATGCATCTTATTATTTATCTTTCTTTCTGTTGTTTGTGTCGAATTGACTCTGGTCTCTCTTATCATTTTGGGTGATGCAAAATAATTAAAAGTACCCTCATAACAGCTTTTACAAACCTAACCAGATAATGCATGACATTTTTGATGGGGAAGATACACGCTTTAATTGTACCCAATTTGACTTTCTGTCCCAGC
>NC_136756.1:26553421-26695921 GCF_936440315.1 Barbus barbus | reverse complement strand
GGCCCTCTCAAATTTACAGATGACTTAATGTATGATGACAGTAGCAGAATGAATTTGGAAGGGTACAAAACCACCTTTCCTACCAATATTCAAGAAAATGCCACCAGATTCATTGGGAAGTGCTTCATATTGCATCAGGACAATGACCCAAAACACCCTGCCAGTTCAGCCAAGAAATTTATAAGGGCAAAGAAATGGAAAGTCTTAGTTTGCCCAAGTCAATCTCCAGATTTAAATCTGATTGAACATGAATTTCACCAGCTGAAGAGGAGAGTAAAGGCAGAAACTCCCCAAAACAAGCAACAATTGGAATTGGCTGCATTAAAGGCTGGGAAAAGTATCTCAAAGGATGAGAGCAAGAGTCTGGTGATGTCTATGGGTCACAGACTCACTGCTGTGATTGTGCGCAAGGGATCTGCAACTAAATAATTGCTTTTAATCTTTTATATCTGCCTTATGTTCAACTGTCCCAATACTTATGCGCACATCAATGAGTGGGATGAACTCTAAAAGTGCTGCTCTTTTTATTTGGTAAAACATGTATGTGTTGAAACAGCTAATAATAAAATGTGACATTCTGTAGTTTTGTCTCATATTCATCTTTTAATACTTTTTGCAAATGTCTCGACTCCACAGCCAACAGAGCAATTTTGTCTATACTGTTCCAATACTTACGGAGGGCACATATATACATAATTTTCTTTAAAAAAAAAAAAAAAATCTCTATATATGTATACTTTCAATTTAAAATACTGGCAAATATTGATCAAAAGGAATCTGTGTGAGCAGGTCTATTTTGATTGTGATTGTGGCTCAGGCTGATGATTTAGGCAATAGCAGTATCAATTAAGTGATAACTCCATCACTTCCTGCAGCAAAACAGGACTAACTATAATTACTCTAAATTTGCACTCCAAATTAAAATGCCAAGGATGGTGTTTACACAGGCGTCACATTTATTAGCAATCTTAAAACAACAGGCTAAATGGATAAGATAAAAAAGGGAGGTATATTAATAGACAGCAGTTGGCATATTTTTCAGAGCCTGCGGCATTTTCCGCGGGAGAAAGCAATGCGTGTTTTGTGTCAGGAGCCTGCAGACTGACAGTTCAGTGAAGATGCTAATATTACATGTATGTGCATTACATGCTAAATGGATTCCACTGCAAGGTGAAGAGAGATTTGTTTCATGAGCTGTGAATAATCAAATCAGATAGATCAATGTAAATAAAAAAAAAGTGTTTCTGTATCATATTTACAAAGCAATTACTGTCAAATCTGCAGTCAGGATTGGTGACTTATTACTGTCATATAAAATGTGTGGCATTCTGAGGAATATTAAGTGTCTTCACATAAGAAAGTCAACCTGCGTTGTCATATCCTGAAGAAGCCATTCATATCACCTCAGGGTATTGCGTATCGTGTGTGTGAGAAGAATAAAACATTACAGATAATCCTACGCTGTGCTTCCGTCCTTCCTAGAGTCTCACACTCTTTGCATTAGATGCACAATCCTTGTATTTACTTGGATCGAAAGCAATGTTAAAGTCAACACGAAATCCACCCTGACTCGATTGACTTCCATAATGTTATAAAATATAATAATAGTTAAATGATTCAGTATATGTCATTCTCATTGAGAGATATTCAAAATTTTAGAGTTGGTAATTTTCTTTTCTTTTTTTTTAAGGAGGCATTTATTTTATCAAAAATATGGTCACACTGTAAAAATTTGAAAGATGAACTTATATATATATATATATATATATATATATATATATATATATATATATATATATATAACTTTCAATAAGTGTTTCCTATTGGAAAATTAAAATAATAATAATAAAAATAAATAAAATAAATATTTTTTGTAACAATTTCAAAAGTATTTACTGTCACTTTTGATCCATTTAAAATATCCTTGCAGATTTGTTGTGTTCATTTGTCTTATTGACCTCAAACTTCTGAACATCTGTTAGCAAAGCTAACATGCCTCTGATGTCCTTTTTCAACCCCTCATCCATCTGTCATATGTTGAGACTTTTTACTTCTTTACTATCATATTTCACCTAGTCACATGTAGACTTGTCTGTTTCACATTAGAGGATATTCTGTCCAGGAACCACAAACTTGGGAAGAGACTGTCTGACCATCAAAAATGACACACCAGAGTTCATTTTGTTTATACGTGCTGATTAGGGGTGTTTTATCTTAAATAGAGTAATAGACCAATCATTTAAAGACTGTAATTGCACAGCAGTGCCAGTCTGTGAGTGCTTATAAAGAAAACAGACATCTGCAGAAATGTCCACAGATTTTGCAATTAGAATTTTTTATCTGTCTAAAAGTAGTGATTATTTCACAGACATAATTTGAGGATATCTAGTTCACTTGCCACCAACTGTCTCTTAAATAAAACTCAGAGCATCTTTCAGATGTGTGATGCAATTTAGAATGCAACTCTGGAAAACTTTATCAATATATGTTCATTGAATCAGACAACTTTTTCTTTCAGAGGAACTGCACTGAAAAACAAGACTTTGATACTTGTCCTTCTGTCTTGTTTTCCAGTACAACATCTAAACATAAAAGAAAATGAAAATAAAAGAATGTAGCCTACTTGGACAAGCAAAATGACTAAAAGAGACAGTTCACCCAAAAACGAAAATCAGTTCATCATTTACTAGCTTTGTGCTTTGTTACTTTTGATTCAGTCCATTCTGTCCATTTTATTACAATATTCATACAATAAATACCATTTTGGTGCTGTTTAATGTGGAGTGACGGATAGTGCCTCGGGTCAAGACAAGGACATGAACTAGTCATCTCCTCTGCTTTAATGGCAGTTACAGTACGAAATAAACTTGAATGAACATCTAAAAGAGCATGAATGTCTGCTAAAAGAAATAGTACTCAACATTATTTGAGAGCATTTGTTTCTTTGAGAAAATTTGCCATGCACTATACCTGTTATAGCCAAAAATGCTATATGTATGTAAAATCAAAATCAAAATCGCAAGCATGTGAATCCAAATCAAATCAAATTGTGAAATTTGTGTTAATATCCAGCCCTAGTGCATAGTGATCAGCATCAAGCTTTTTAAAAAAAGAAGCGAAAAAATAAGTGCATCACAGAATGGTCCCATTCCATAAATTTCAAGTGTTCTGGGTGTATAGTCAAGTCAAGTCACCTTTATTTATATAGCTCTTTTAATAATACAAATTGTGTCAAAGCAACTGCACAATATCAAAATAGGGAAATAGTGTGTCATTAATGTAAAATGACAAGATTAAACACTCAATTTTCAGTTAAAGGCATAGGATGGGGTATAATGATAAACAAATTGAAAATTAATGAATTATTAAATGAAAATCTTTTCCTTTGGTCTCTGTAAATGAATGTGTGTTCATGAGACTCTATTAGAGCCCCCAAAATTCAGTCCAACTCACTCAAGACAAACACACAAGCTGTGAGAATCAATATTAATGCAACCCGAATTCCAGAAATTGACGTTTTTCAAAAAAAATTAATAAAATGAAAACAAAGACTTTCAGATCACATCAGCCAATATTTTATTCACAATAGAACATAGATAACATTACAAATATGTAAACAGAGAAATTGTACACATCCACTAAATACGCTCATTTCAAATTTGATGCCTGCTACAGGTCTCAAAAAAAGTTGGCACGGGGACAACAAAGGGCTGAAAAAGTCCAAAATTTTGAAAAGATTCAGCTGGGAGAACATCTAGCAACTAATTAACTTAATTGACATCAGGTCTGTAACATAAAAGGGATGTCTTAGAGAGGGAGAGTCTCTCAGAAGTAAAGATGGGCAGAGGCTCTCCAATCTGTGAAAGAATGCATAAAAAGATTGTGGAATACTTTAAAAACAACGTTCCTCAATGTCAAATTGCAAAGGCTTTGCAAATTCCATCATCTACAGTGCATAACATCATCAAAAGTTTCAGAGAAACTGGAGAAATCTCTGTGCATAAGGGACAAGGCTGAAGACCTTTGTTGGATGCCCGTGGTCTTCGGGGCGCTCAGACGACACTGCATCACTCATCAGCATGATTCTGTCCTTGACATTACTAAATGGGCCCAGGAATATTTCCAGAAACCACTGTCGGTAAACACAATCTGCTGCGCCATCTGCAGATGCCAACTAAAGCTATATTATGCATAAACAAAGTCATAACGGAACATGGTCCAGAAGCGCCGTCGTGTCCTGTGGCCCGTTTAAAATTGGCTGTTTCAAAGTGGAAAAGTGTTCTATGGTCAGACGAGTCCAAATTTGACATTCTTGTTGGAAATCACGGATGCTGTGTCCTCCGGGCTAAAGAGGAGGGAGACCTTCCTGCGTGTCATCACTGTTCAGTTCAAAAGCCAGCATCTCTGATGGTATGTGGGTGCATAAGTGCATACAGTATGGGCAGCTTGCATGTTTTGGAAGCCACTATGAATGCGGAAAGGTATATAAAGGTTTTAGAGCAACATATGCTCCCCTCCCAATGACGTGTATTTCAGCAGGACAATGCAAAACCACATACTGCAGCTATTACAACAGCATGGCTTTGTAGTAGAAGAGTCCGGGTGCTGAATTGACCTGCCTGCAGTCCAGATCTTTCACCTATAGAGAACATTTGCCGCATCATTAAACGAAACATACGTCAAAGATGACAACAAACTCTTCAGCAGCTGGAAACTTATATCAGGCAAGAATGGGACCAAATTCCAACACCAAAACTCCAGAAATTCATAACCTCAATGCCCAGACATCTTCAAACTGTTTTGAAAAGAAGAGGAGATGCTACACCATGGTAAACATGCCCCCATCCCAACTATTTTGAGACCTGTAGCAGACATCAAATTTCAAATGAGCTCATTTTGTGCGTAAAATTGTAAAATTTCTCAGTTAAAGCATTTGATACGTTATCTATGTTCTATTGTGAATAAAATATTGGCTATGTGATTTAAAAATCTTTTAGTTTTCATTTTATTCAAATTTTTTTAAATGTCCCAACATTTCCAGAATTCGGGTTGTAAAAGCGCAACGTAAAACACAACAGAAATCCCAAAAAGTATCCATGTACTTTCTTCACTAATATGTTGAATATCTCCAGATATCTTCAGGACAGAATTCCAGTTGACAGTCAAAATGACAATTGCAAGTCAAACACGATAGTTTGTTGCTGCAACGAACACAACAGATGTATTTACTTCAGAGAAGAAAGTATATGGATTTTAATTTGTTCCAGTTTTTTTATTAATCTGAATTTTTCACAACTTGTGTTTTTCTCCTTGGTGAGTCTCATGAGTCTCATGAGCACGCAGTCATCAGCTAAGCTAAGGTCAGGATTTTCGTTAAATACAAAATTGCAGTTAGTTTTTCACCAAACTATCATAAAAAAAAATTAAAAAATTATTTGTCACATACACAATTATACAGAGTATAACCAGCAGTGAAATGTGTGCTCTGCATTTAACCCATCCAAGTGTACACTCAGTAGTGAACATACACCCAGAGCAGTGGGCAGCCAACGCTGCGGCGCCCGGGGAGCAGTTGGGGGTTCGGTGCCTTGCTCAAGGGTCTCACCTCAGTCGTGGTATTGAGGGTGGAGAGAGTGTTGGTTATTCACTCCCCCACCTACAATCCCTGCCGGACCTGAGACTCGAACCCGCAACCTTCGGGTTACAAGTCCAACTCTCTATCCATTAGGCCACGACTGCCCCTAAATATACAACATGTGTTTGCATGAAACCATTCTGTGATACTTCTCCATCTTTATTTATTTATTTATTTTTTGCGCTTTTGCGTCTATACTCGATTCCAGGCTTGCCAGGTCTGCGAAACAAAACTAGCCTAACTGCTATTCAAAACTTACCAAAACTAGCACAATCGTGCCCACCAATAAAATTGCATTCCAGGGGATGGGGGAGATCCCGCAGACTAGAAAACAACCTGTGGCAACAAAAGTAGCCCAATTTTGCAATAAAACCCTGGGCTTGGTAACACTGCTTGATGCTGATCTCTTAATATATATATTATCTATTTTCTCGCTTTAAGCATGAAATCACTTAATTCTGACTTATTAACATCTAAAGTCATTTTGTTTCTGAATGCATCTTTATTCAAGAATGTTTAGATATTTGTACTGGAAATCAAATTTATTTATTTTTTTTTTTCATTTTGGTGCACCTGATGTTCAACCAAACACCAGTGTTTCTCTTATTTACCCACTGTAGCTTTCGCTTCTCCTGTCCTACTGACATAATGCAACTATTTCAGTTTTTCTGCCATTTCTTCCATTTCCTCCATCAGTTAAAGAGAGACACTTAGCGCCCTATCTGCTGGAAGCGGCTGCCCTCTCGAGCTGCGGCATATGCACATATGCACACACACACTCACATTGTGACAGCAGAGGTGTAGAGTTGAAGGGACGGTTGAGCTCAGGGGGTCAGAGGAAGTCCTCCCTTATTAGAGAAATCCATTGGCACAATCGCTTCATTACTGCCCTTGCGGTCTCCTCTCTCTCCCAACACTAAGGAGTGAGAGAGGAAATTAAAGTGAGAAGCACAGAGCAGAATCCATCTTGGACTAAAGGTGCAGATTAAAAACAAACTGTGCGGCAGGATGTTAATACTATTTATATCGCACCGCGACGAGACTTTATCAAAGAAAGGAAGAATTTGCATGAACCCTCGACCCAGTGGCTAATTAAACCAAAAGGTAATTCTCGTGTTTGCAGTTCTTCTCCTTTAGTTTCCTTCTTCTGTTGAACACAAATGGAAAACTTGTTTCTGAATGTCTGATATGCTCTTTTCCTTTCAATAAAAGATATGGGATAAGGGATGGATGCTAAACACCATAAAAACACCATAAACCCACTATAAAAATGGCAATATTTGAAGTCATATAACAGCTTGGTTGGGCTTCCATGGTGTTTTTACTGTCATTTTTGAGTTCAGCCGGCCTTAAGAGTCCATATTAACTTTAATTGCACGAAAACGCCAAGCTAGGACAAAGTGTTTTTGTGTTCCACAAATGAAATAAGGATTTTATGACCAAATTTTAGCTGAACTACTCCTGTAGAGATAAAACACATCACCCAGTTGGCCTACAACAAAACTTACCAAAACGTGCAGTATACAAGAGCACACTATGTTGAATACTGTTACTGTAAAACATCAGACATTGAGAAATCTCAAAAACTTGAGGTATCAACTTAAATTTAGCCTGTGCTTCCATCAAGTAATACAGGATGTTCTATATAAACTCAACAACAATACAGTTCTTTACTTGTGAATTTTAAGTAAAGCATTGAGATTACATAACAGTGATGTAGATCTTTAGCTTTAGTTTGTCTACCTTGTGTATCAGTTTGTTGAGTGAACGGAAAAGGTCATGCAGTGTTTATTATATAGACCAAAATAAGTTTGAGATATACTTATACAAAATAAGTAAAAATAGACTAATCACTTTAATGGTGACTTGAAACATTACAATCAAGTATAAAATGTTAATGGGGTCCAGCAACAGTTTGGGTACCAGCATTCTTCAAAATATCTTCTTTTGTAATTTTCAATAGATGAAAGAAACTCATATAGGTTTGCAGTGTTGGGGAGTAAAGTTACATATAACAGAACTACGTAATTTAATTAGGCTACAAAATAAATTTAACGGTAATCTGTTACAGTTACTGAGAAAAAAATGTGTAATTAAATTAGTTACTTTTGAAAATGTTAACGATTAACAAAATTGGGCTACAGCTGAATATTTTAACACACATACAGATTTGATTAATTTCTTTCCCAAATTGCATTTAAAATATGAGACACCAATGTTTCAGGAGTTTAGGACACAGAATAGGACACGTTAAATAGGAATCGGATTATCGAATTATATATAATTCAAGTGATGAAGGATTTTGAAAGAAAAAAAAAAATGACGTAATCAGTGTTGAGTCCTACTGTAAGGTTAACCCTACCTGCTTTAAATGTATCCAAATAATTAACATTCGAAAACATTCATTAGAAATTCAGAGATGTAATCAATTACTTTAATATAGTAATTGTCCCTACTTATTACATTTTAAATAAGGTAATATGTAACTGTAATCTATTACATTTCCTTCCCAACATGTTGACAATTTTCATTTATCCCTTTAAAGTGTCCAATTAGACCAAAATTTTACAACTGGCTAACGCATTGGGGGGGGGGGGGGGGGGTGCTCTTGCTTGAAACATGCAATGTCACATACTATATTAAACTCTTACTCGCTATTAGTTTGCAGTATACACTGAATACTGCACAGTATGCAGCACACTAGTATTTCCCTTCCACACATAGCCAGCTTTCAAATCCAAGCAGCATTGAAGAAACAGAATAAGAGCCTAATCAGCAAGTAAAAGAGGAGTCTTTCCTGCAGAGAGCTTTGAATATACATCTTAAAAGGGTCAAAATTCTCCCTCAGTTATCAGCACACCGGCAATTGTGGAACTTATATAGCTTGATTTCGGTTATTCACAGCTAACAAGCTGTTCTACATTTTGTCCTCTTTCATAATGTACAAAGGGCCACTTAAAAGCGTAGTTAAACTTTTTCTTGAAATTTCCCCTCTGAGAATGTCACAGTAGCCTGAAGATATCGCCGTCCCTCCTTGCAGATGCTTGTCTATTTTTTTCTGCAATCACCAACATTTGACATATAAAAGTTGCTCTCCTGCTAGTAATAAAGACAATTATACAGATCCAAACCACTACGACCCCTCTGGGTGTGCATTTGCATACTGCCGTCACAGCCATCAAAAAGGAAATTGTTGCATGACCTACATGCTCATTTCACTGCACAGTTTTCCCCATTTCCATGTTACCTGATGGGAGTACGAGTGAATGCTGTGGGTGGGTGTGTAAATGCCGTGTGCACATATAAGCAATCTCCTCTGGGATCTGATTCAAATTGGAATAATGTAAAAAATAAACTAGGTACAAATGAGGTCTGATTGCACATGCATTTTTTTTTTCTTGCCACATTCTGTTATTGGAATTCCTCTGCCATCTTTTCCCAAATGAAAGTAAAAGAATTCCAATCATTACACATCTCTTTACATGTTCTACATCTATCAGAATCTATATACCTTCAAAGAACCCTAGATGTAGTCCATATGACTCGTGCACAATATTCTGAGTCTTCTGAAACTACACAATGCTGTGATCACACAGGCTAGAAAGATTTAGAGGGCAGATTATAAGTGTTTTCTTTGCACAAGCTCATTTGACTTCATAAGGCTTGGAATATAGTGCATGAAAGTAAATGAAGAGTATTAGCATGAAAGTGCCATATTTCCCCATTTTTGAAGTCCAAATTGATCATTACGAACTGCTGTTGTGTAGCAAATAACTGCAAGACAATTTATTTATTTTGCATGAGATGTTCCATGCAAAGCATGCGGTTTTAAATTACATGAGCAAATAATATCATAATTATACCTTTAAACTCTAAGTCTATTGGGAGATATAGAGTGACAACTGATATTTACAGTATATGCATTTTTAATGCAAGTACGCTGTTATAAAGTGGTCATATAAATCAGCAACTGCACCAAATTGCATATTTTTGCTCATCCTCATGTATGAGCTCCATATTCTCCTATATCATAAGCCATAAAAGCCTGATGCATCAAATATGATGCTCAACAAAAACACATATCTCAGATTTTAACCAAAGACATTTGCTGATGTCTCCTGTCTAGATTTTACTTGATTTTTCCCTCTATGATTAAGTTGCAAGACTAATGCAAGTATAAAGTGCTTCTCTAAAACACTTTGGCAGAAATCACAACTAAATTTGGACACTATAACTGCCACAAACAACAACAACAAAGAATACAAAATCTCTCTCCTGGATCTCAAGAATATATCAAATTGTGCTCAGATTTGCCTAGAAAATGTCTGCAATCAAACGTCAGAGATCTTAATATGAATTCAAATATTTCTCACAAGAGCAAAATATTTAAGCTGCTATCTACATTCAGAACTGTTACTGTATTTCAACTGTTGATTCTTTTATGATAATTTTTATTTTCCTAAGGGATTTTAGCTGAAACATCTCAGGCATGTTGACACATCAAATGACTAATAACAAAATATTCCATAAGATTCCTGAGCTATGAAAGCAATAACCTTTCATTTTTGTGCCTCACTACTGTTAGATTCACTCTAGCCGTCTGCCACATTATATGAAATGTGTTCCAACCTGGCTAAGTGTTGATGTTGACGTTTTTATTTGTCATCATAATTTATGTGGCCCATCAGTTAATTTGCATCACCGCATGACTCATGATTCTATTGTACAGGCAGAGAGGTGGAGTGGCCATCAAGATTTATGGGCTATGCTTGCACGTTTATGTGTTGCAGCGTTTGGCTCGTTTCTCTTAGAGCTGCTGTCCTTTATTCACAATCCACAGCAATTCAGGCCTGATAAATCAAGGCCAAGTTTGCATACAAACACATGCACATGATAACACGCATGAGTGCAGACGTGTGCTGAAAGGGCAGTTAGGCAGCACAGAGGCGGATTTATTATGATCCAGAGATGGCATTATGGTAATAAGTGTTATTTTGTACAGAAATGAGCACCTCTGATGGACAGACTCATTTAGAATCTCTGAGGAAGACTAATCAATGATAAGGTGAGTGCTATCCATTCTCCGTCTGGAAAACTCTATTGCAGGACTGATGAGGTGCAAATTAAAAAGCCATTAGAGAAGCATCTCCCACTGCGGTGAAATGAGTCCTCAGGTTAGCGGTTATCTGAGGTCTGAGTGATTTATAACAATCCAGAAATCTCAAAACTCAAGATCAAAAGAAAACAACTGAGGTTTAGCAATAAACACATACACTGACGTGCTGCAGTGGTGCTTATAAGGGCAATTAGAGTTTGAATCTGGCTCACAACATTTAGTTCCCCTATTATCCTCCCCATCACCTCCTATCTTTATAAAATAGTAAAAAAAAAAAAAAAGCCAAATGTAAACTATATAGACAGGTAGCTAGATAGAACTGTAGGTACCTAGTATGATCATTAAAACAACAGCTAAATAAATAGAACGACGTGTGGCACTCACATATGTTCCCTCATCCACTCATGCACACTACCAACCCAAACCTCCTGGACTCTACCCAAAAGGAAGTCCACCGGGAGTCTTGGCTCTTGCCCGAACATTAAAAAATATGGGGACTCGCCAGTCGCCTGATGAGGGGTAGTGTTGTAACAAAACAACACTTGTGGGAGGCATGAGGCCCAGTCCATTTTTCTGGACACAGGCAGGGTACGCAAAAGGCTGTGCAATGTCCTATTAAAGCGCTCGCACTGCCCATTCCCCGCCGGATCATAAGGGGTAGAGCGAGACTTTTCTACCCTATACAGTGCACAAAGCTGCTGTACCAGGGAGGACTTACGGCCCTGATCAGAATGGATCCGACTGGGGACACCTAACTTATAGAACTATTCAACCACCAAAACTTGGGCTACTGTCTCCGCCCGTTGATCTCGTGTAGGCACGGCCAAAGTGTACTTCATGAAAACATCCGTCATGACTAGCACGTTCTCCAGCCCTGAACGAGTTGGCTCTAACACGGTGAAATCTATGGCCAATATTTAATTCGGCCTAGAGGCCATCAAATGGCCCATGAAGCTACTAGGATGGAGTTGGGTGTCTTTGGCAGCCTGGCATCTTTCACACTCTCGACACCATTGTGCCACATCAGATGTCAGGCCCGGCCAAAAACAGCGCTGCCGCACCAACTCAGAAGCGCGTTCCACTCCCTGATGCCCATGCTCCTGGTGCAACTGTGTCAGCACTTCGTGATGCAATAGTGATGGTAACACGACCTGCAGCACCTCTTCTCCACCATCCGAGCGGAAGACTCTGCGGTGCAATACTCCATCCTGCTCACACAACCTGCTCCATTGGCGTAGCAGATTCACCATTGCCCTGGGCAACTGCCTACGCTCCTCAGAAATAGGGGGAACCCCACGCCTCCAAAACCTTAACACCTCACCTATAACAGGGTCCTGCTCCTGCAAGGTCTGCATGTCCACAGCCAAACCAGGCAGCGCGGTGACTGCTGCTTGAAAACCCGCCCCTCTCTCTCCAGCCGGCCTTACAATGGCTGGGAGAGCTGTACCAGGCAGTACTTCTTCCAACTCACCCTGACTGGTGGGACCCTGTCGGGAAAGTGCATCCGCATTCCGGTTGCTCCTTCCAGAGCGATACCTTAACTCAAAATCAAAGGCGGCCAATTGTGCAGCCAGTCGCTGTTCCGTGGCACCAAGCTTCGCAGTAGTCAGGTGGCTGAGGGGGTTGTTATCAGTGAAGACGACACACCTCTGCCCCAGCAGGTATTCTCTGAACTTCTCAGTCATGGCCCATTTGAGCGCCAAAAACTTCATAGAGCTGTAATTTGACATATTGCGCTCAGTGGTCCTAAGACCATGGCTAGCATAAGCTATGGGCCGCACCTTCCCCCCCTGTTCCTGAGACAGAACTGCTCCAAAACCTCCATGGCTGGCATCTACCTCAAAGATAAAGGGAAGGGAGAAATCAGCATAAGCCAATACAGGGGCAGAGGTGAGCCTACTCCTCAACTCCTAAAAGCTTACCTGGCACTGCTCGGTCCACACCGCACCAAAACCCAACTCTGTTCGAGCCCTGGACTTACGACCGGCAAATTCAACTACCAGACGGTGCAGAGAGGCCGTCAACTTGGCGAAACCCTCTACAAATCGCCTATAGTACCTAGCAAAACCCAGGAACGATCGGAGCCCCACCACCCCCATAGGACGCTGCCATTGCTTCACCGCCTCTATCTTGCTTGGATCCGTCGACACCCCCTTGGCCGAAATAACATGTCCCAGATAACTTACCTCTGGCTGGAAAAACATACACTTAGTTAATTTAGCCTTCAACCCCTCTCGCTCCAACCGACTCAAAACCACCTCTAACCTCTCTAGATGTTGTGTCACAGAGGAGGAAAACACCACTATATCGTCCAAGTACAAAAGAAGGGACTGACACTGCTGATCCCCAAACACCCTCTCCATTAGCCTCTGGAAGGTGCCTGGGGCATTGCAGAGCCCGAACGGCATACGATTCCATTCAAAAAGACCAAAGGGTGTACAAAAGGCAGTCTTATGTTTATACCCCTCTGTGACAGGAACCTGATTGTACCCACTGGCAAGGTCCATGGTGGAAAACCACTGGGCCCCTGTCAGTGAGTCCAAGGTTTCCTCTATATACGTGGCAGGGGAAAGGCATATTTTCGAGTTTTTGCGTTCAGCTGACGGTAGTCTACACACATATGCAACATGCCATCCTTCTTTTTGGCTAGCACAATGGGGGAGGCATAAGGACTACAGCTCTCTCGAATAATGTTAGTTTCCAGCAACTGGTTTATATGCATTTTTACCACGTCATACTCTGACGTAGGTATCCATCGGTACCGTCAAAAGGGGCGGTACCGTGTTGCACAAAGAGCTCCTGATAGCACCAGCTAAACACATTCATGCCCAAAATACCAGGGACCTGAGCACCGGTGCCCCCAGGGGGATCTCTGACTACCAACACGCCACATCCTGGAATTACCTGACCGCAAAGCTCAACATCTAACTCAATATAGCCAACATACATACCGTCCCGTTAGCCGCATGAAGCTGCAGCCACTGACATGCCCTGAGACGATCCTGGCCCCATGGTGCAAATAGCTCCACAAAACAACTTTGTGATCGTAGACACCATGGAGCCGGTATCAATCAAACAGGGCACTTGTATCCCTCCCATACAGACAACAAGGTGAGGACACGACGCCATTAAATATGGCAGGGGACCTGACGTCACTGAGTCGTGATCTTTCCCTACCGAACTGAGACTCTGCAGCTCGGCGGGAACTAGTTTTCCGTCGGTTGGGAAAAGGTCTGCCCCGCCCTCTTCGTAGAAGGTGACTAAAAAGGGCAAAAAGGGGGGAGGGACACGTTCTCCATCACATTCACGGGCAAAAGCCCTGGCTTTTGACACCGACTACAGAGTAGTACCTCAGTCCGGGAGGACCGATGAACACGCTGAGGAAACCGCATACCCACAACACTGAGTAAGTTGCCCGTGCGCCCCATACTGGATGCCATAAGCCATTGGGACCGACTGACTCCTACCCCTCACACCCCCTGGCGGAGGGCACTATCGGCGACATACTCGACAAACTGATCACGCAGCACAATTTCGGCATTAAGTATAGCATTGGGTGATTGTCATTTAACCTTCTCCAGGAGAGTCATCAAGGCCAGGGAAAACTCGAGCAGGGATTCCCCGTCTTGCTGCATCCTGGAGAAAAATGCTTCTTGGAGTGCCACATACGAGTGAGAGCAATCATATAACTCCCGTAAAATCGCAATAATCTTATCCGGATCTCCCCATTCCTGACTGGGTCGGTGTCTAATCTCCTCCCGCGCTTCACCTTCCAAGTGATCGAAGAGAAAAAATGCTTTATCAGCTTTGGACAAATAAGGAGCCCGCATGCATGCCTCAGCCTCCTCCACCCACTCAGCAATACCTGTTCCGGATTTGCCACTAAATTTTGGGCAACGTCTGTCTCTGGGTACAAAAACAAATCTTTCCGGTACAACTGAATCAGCCTCAACTGACTGGGGAGGGCCAGGCAAGCCTGCAAGGGCAACAGGAACGGTGCTGGGGCCAGGTAACTCCTGCTCACGCCGCAAGCGGTCATTATCTGCTTTCAACTGTGCTACTAATTCTCGCAACTCCCGCATTTCATCCTCCATACCGGTCATAGCTACACTCACCCCAACAATAGGGAATGGCCACTACCGGAGGAATATGGGTTGTCCAAAGGTGGAAACACACACTGCTGTTTTGCTTCTGAAAAGGAAAGAACAAAAAAACAACAAAAAAAATATACATATATTAAATCAACACAAAAGTATGCCCACGTCTCACAAAAAAAAAAATACACAATCAATAGAGTCCTATCCTACCTGAACACAAAACAGGAACGAAAATGAGAACGCCAGGGAGAGGAGAACCCAGAATCAATAGAATTCTACCACACCTATCAAAATAAGAGTCCTTAAATAGTATGGCCGCTTACACCTCATTGGTCTGCCAATCACCTCAGCCGGGACCAATAGCGGATAGAATTCTTACCCTGCCACAGACGGATAGCTAGAATCATGTCCTTATAAAAAGCTAGCTAGAACGACAGCCAACTAGAACAAGAGCTAGAACAACAGCTAGCTAAAACAATGAGTAGATAGCTAGCTAGAATGATAGCTAACTCTAACAAGAGCAGGGCTGCCAACTTTCACACATTCAGCATGAGACTCATGCAATTGACACATTTCTCACACTCTCACGCTACACGTCCATTGTCTCACGCAGTGAAAAGCACCCAAAGTAATAATAGGATACATACCCTGATGTAATAATGGGATATTGACAAGACAGATTTGGTAAACGCTCCTGTGCGAAATTGTGTTTGAGCTCTGGAGAACATCAAACGTTTCTATTTACAACATGTTTTTTAAGCGTTGAGTAGTGTAGCCAATCACAGACATACCTGTTGATTCTTGAACACCTCTGATCGGCCATTCCGTTCAAATGAGTCAGAATTCCCTCACAGATAAACGCTGGATTTTGTTGTGCATGCTTTTTAGTGATTATAAAGGAAGGATTTGTGCACTTTCTAAACTAAATATAATCCGTACAAGTAGCAAAGTTTTGGGAGTGAATTATATATCCGTCATCAGGTCTCTTTTTTTTTTTTGTAACACTTTATTTTAAGGTGTCCTTGTTATACATATACTTACTATTATAATAACAATTACATATGCATAATTACACTCAAGTAACCCTAAGCCAAACAACGTTTCTTTAAGACAAGTCATGTCACTCGGCAGCCATTTTTGAAACGTCTCTCGGGCATCCAAGAGCAGCTCTTATCTCTTTGTATGGGGAAACATCAAATTCTCCAAAACTGTTCACTAAGCTTACGATTAAATTTCATATTTGAAATCACCAATGAAATTGGACAACAACTGTGTCATAAATGTTGTTTCTTTTGCTCAAATAGCGTTATAAAAAGCTTATTTCTCAGGCTAGATCAGCCAGAGCGCATGTGCAGTCAGTCCTGAGTGCGTCTCTCAGAGCACTGACTCTTTCTATAGCAACCGGTACTTCTAACCAAAGACTATACATAGACTTGTCTTAAAGTTCTAACTGCAGCTGCAGTGACGCGCTGACTTTACCGACTAGCTCTTTGATTCAGAAGGCGGGGCTTCCTGCGATTGAGCGGCCATATTTAGCGTTGCATTTTTCCCCATTCAAAACTATACGAGTGACATGTCTTGGGTATTCTATAGTCTTTGACCCCAATCATAACCCTAGCCATATAGTCAGACTAAAATGCTAAGAAAACTCGGAAAAGAAGTTCCCTTATGTATGCGTGTTGTATTTGCATAATGTCAACATGACCTTGAGAGTTTCTTTTAAAGGCTTAATTTTTTTTTTTTTTTTACAGTACATACTGTTCATTGTCAATTTATAATAAAAAATAGAAAGATTTGGTACTAAACTATATCTTGCAGTGAGTTAATCCACACCCACACAGTATTTCTTTTATATTATTTTTTTATTGCACTGCAAGCTTGCATTGTGAATAGAATGTGATAAGAATGGCAGACTGGGCACAGAAGAATTATAAACACATCTTTATTTTGCCTTCGAAAACATATGCAACAAACATACAGTACAGCCAGTGACAATAATGACTCTTGATCTGGTTCTTTTTAATTTAATCAGTCTCACTGTAATACTAACTGGATGTTCATTTGACATCAACTCAATAGAGAGTTATGCTGTGTCCAAAAAAAAAATCCCAGTCTCCACTTTAATTTGGTTTGAGAAGCACCAATAATCTTGACTTGCTGTCTTCCTTTTTACACAAAGTGTAACAGAATATTGCACCAGTTTGCATCTAATGTAAATAGCAACACATAGCGTCCTTTTCAGACAAAGTGCAAATAGACATGTCACTCATACAGAGTAAATTGAAGTGGAAAGCTATTGTACTTGGCGTACATCGCCTAAGCAATGGTAGGTGGAGGGAAAACAGCTTTTTCAATAACTCAAGGTCAGTTATTTTCACTTAGTGTAAACAGATATTTGCCTTTTCTAATTTGCTGTCAACATATTCCGCTCGTTATGCATGTATATTTCCTGCCCATAGCCATTTCTAGTGTTATAATATTAACTAAATAGGCAGTTCAAAGTCATGCCCTAGCTACCTACAAAAAGTATGTCTTCCTCTCCGTGTTCAGCTTCAACAAACTGAATCTTACTCTGTCCACTTTGCAAGACATGAAATATGATTTATTCATAAGCTCAATAATTACAAACCTCTGTGGAGCTCTGCGATTGAGAGATTAGACCCCTACTGTTTTTGTGTCTTCACAGAGAATGAGTATCATATATTCAACTAACACTGCAAAATAAAAAACAGCATGCAAACTCCTCCGTTTGGCACATAATTACGCAAAAAAGATTGCTGGCTGGATGAAAGGACATTTTTTAAGCAGAGAACAAACTGTATTCATGTTTCTGAGAAGACGCAGAGAATGTAAATGATTTGCATGCACGCGGTAACTTGCATTTAAAGCAAAATGTCGATGTATGCGCAGCTTCTTTTCCAGAAGGGATCGTTTTAATTTCATCTGTTTTAAACATGAAGAGCTGTTCACGGCACTGGTTGCTCTCTACATGAAGATGAGCGAATGCGAAACATGTTTACGCGCATTAAGTGAACCGTTCATCTCGCGAACGCGCCGTCTAGAAGTTAATTGGAAAATGACATGCTTTTTAAAAATGTTCCTGGCTGCAGGAAGAAAGATACAGAATATATAGTTGTGACAGTAAATTGATTCTTCAACCGGTGTCAAAGACAGCCAAGCTCGATTAAAAGCAGAGCATTGTTTGCCCAAGAAACATCATCTTGGGAACCCTATCAAATTAAACACATTTGAAAGCTAATTTGTTTGGATGCATTGAGTCTGGGTGTAAACAACATGCTTAGAGCATTCCGATTGTGCTGGAAAAGTGCCCGATACACTGCTATATTTGTCGCATAATTCTAATGCATTTTCGCTTGTTTTCACAGAATGCATACACATATCCCAGACCGCTGCCAGGGGCCTGGATGGGAGACATATCCACAATTCACTGAGGGGCCCGTGAGAAAATGCACCACTGCCCATTATGATTTGCAGCGGCTCAGATAAAGCCTTTCCTGGATTTCGCTTCAGCGCTGAGAATTTTCTAACACAAAAGGAGAACGAATTACGCTGAATGGGCGGCACACATCCTCAACCCCTCATTTTGGACTCTTTTAAAAGTGGAGCAAGCGGATATGGCATCAATTTGACACCCCGTCCTCGAGACGAACCGGTTCGGTTTTTACTTCGACCAACAATAAACGTCCCCCACAATGGGGCTTGTGAGCACGCAAGGCAAATCCATCTGTAATGTTTCTCGACGCTGCCATTGTTGCTGTATGATAGCTACTACCTGCTCTCCCCAAGGAATCGACGCCCACCGTCCAACTTCCCGTCCTGTTCACCCCTTTGTGTTGTATAGTGATGTGACAAACTATTCATGCCGAACCATCGGAAACGTCTCTTGTGATCAGTGGACGGTAATTGCTCAATTGAGCACAACCCACGAGGATCTTTCTGAGGACTACAAAACAGCAGAAGATATTTTTGACTGCTGTGAAAACATCATGAAGAAAAGCCTGTTTGCAAGGACTGCAGCCTCACCACGTGTTCCCACTGTGATTTGATTTCAACCTTGGCTGAACTCGGACGCACCATGGGAGAGTTGAAATGTGGGTATCGTATGTGTGTCGTGAATGTGCTTTTTTGTTCTCCGTATAAAGCTGTAATTTCCACTTTCCCTGGATTTTTAGGAGTCCTTTCTCTTTGTTCAGACAGAAAAGTTAGCTGACTATTTTTGTATGAGCAACACATCATCCGAATGTAATGAATCAAAGAGAGATCAACTTCTTGCATCTGGATGCCTTTTTGTCGCTCGACATCTGATCAACACGCTGGACATTTTCTCTAAACACCATCATTATTTTGTGCTGCAAATTTGGCATGGCATAAAACAGTGGTTCTCAGCTATTGGGTGGCAGGTCTGTTCTGATCAGGGTCGTAGACAAATAATAAAATGCAGCTAACCATATAATCATTCATAGTTGAGACAGCAAAATAAATGTTTTTGTTTTTGGCGTCAAGTATTTTGGCACAAATTCATCCACTAGACGGAATGAGAAGCCAAAAATGGAGAGGCTGCATGACATAATCCTCATAAACCGTGAACAAACTACTAAACGTGAGGAAAATATGACCCATACTACGTTAAATACGGGTTCACAGGGTTTGCGTCGACCACAATGTGTTTTATATGGTGAATTTGTGTCTGTTTAGGGCATCATACTTTAGAAACCAAAATAGTTTTAGCTTTTGTCACGTTAATAATTTTGCATATTGTTGGGCCTTAGAATTTTAATGTTTGAATTTAAGGACATTTTTTACTTTTTGTACTATAAACAATGTGGGTATCATGTCAGGTCTCTACTTCATTTCCCATGTAAAATCTGGGTCCTGTTGAGAACCACTAAAAAAAAAAAAAAAAAAGATATTCACACTTGGACAACCATAATACGTTCATCACATTACATTTCTCTAACATTACGAGGAGATTTACAGTACATTACCATTCAAAATTTGGGGGTCATTTACATTTTAAAATACAAGAGAAAACAGCTTGTAAATTGTAATTATATTGCTGTTTTACTGTACTTTTGATCAAATAAATGCAGCCTTGGTGAGATTATGAAACCATTTTTGAGAACATTTAAAATCTTACTGACCGCAAACTTTTGAATGGTATCCTGTAAAGCTGAAACAAGCCATAGGTAACAAGTTTGTCTGTGCAACATGAGGACAACCCGATGTATTAATGTAGCGAAACACAATCGGTACATCAGTGAATGAATGCAAATGGACAAAGTCATGGAAAAGATTATGCAGACCCACTGCATCTGTCCAAAAGCGCCTCTTGATTGCTGTATAATCATTATAATTACATCCATCATAATTGGTTAACATATATGCTGCTGTGTCATTAGCCAGTAACAAGCTGAATGAGAATCAAACCTGCCAAAGTAGATCGAACGGTCATTGCTGTTAGTCAAAGTAATTGGCTAAAGAGAGCTGGATTTGATTTGGAGGGAACTACATTCTTCAAAATAAAGGTTCTTTATGGGCATCTATGGTTTCATGAAGAACCTTAAACATCCATGGAACATTTTCATTGCACAAAAGGTTCATTATAGTGGAATAAGGTTATTTTGATCATTAAAATATTCTTCACACCAAGAAAAAAGAAAATGGTTCTTTTAAGAACTGTTCCCTGAAAGATTCTTTGAAAAACCCAAATGGTTCTACTATGAAATCACCGTTAAAACCCCCTTTCGAAACCTTTATTTTTAAGAGTGTAGAACCCTTCCATTCCACAAAAGGTTATTTAGATTATTAAAATGGTCTTCACGCTGAAAATAATTAAGAACTGTTTGATAAAAGGTTATTTGAGGAACCAAATAAGATTCTTTAAATGGCATTGCCACAAAAACCTCCTTTTGGAACCTTTATTATTAAGAGTGCAACTAGATGCTTTTGCTGAAAATGTGACACTTACACATTCAAAACTGACCAGCAAGGGTGTATACTAAATGGTGTCAGTATTGCTATGGTCTTCTGGGTTATTACTCAATGTCATAAAGGCCCTATGGAGATTACTCCATATCTATGATGTTTTGATATCTAGATTAAAGGCTTAGGTCCTTTCCTCAATATCTGTGGTAATTTTTCGCCTGTTTGATCACCTGCCAGGCAGAAATCATAAGTCAGATCACTTAGAAAAGTAATAGCACGTCTCTCCTCAACAAGCCGCGTGATTTGTGGTATCATGTCCGAAGTACAAACGCTGAGGATGAGCCACAAATGGATGAGTCACGCACTAAAACAGCTCTTAATTCTGAGCAGTTAGGTTTGCCTATGCAAACTCCGCTGAGAAAAGATGTAGAACAAACCACTGAATTGTGTGCCATCGTGTGTCCTTTAGTGAGAAATGGCCACCCTTAAAGTCTCATGTTATCAGATCCTCTTAGGGAGAGCCGCGTCTGCCAAGAACACACAATCTATCAATGTCACTGCAGGGATGATCTGACTGTGGGGGCTTCTGTGCAATTTACTTAGTAACATTTCACATCCTCTTGAAGAACAAGCCAAATAATTCACAGATTTCAGATTAGGAGAACGGCTCTCTCCTGATTTATTGATTTTTAAGAAATCCTTTAGTCAGAGGTATAATAAAAAGAACTAAAAAGGCAGTCTCGGTTGCTTAATCATGCCTCTCGGTTTAAAGCATGATGAAGTGTCTTCATTCCTCCCAAGAAATGACTGGTCTCCTTTTTGGTCAAATTAAACAGATTTTTCCCATAGTTCTTTGAGGCCTTTCACACGTTTATATGCTCAATATGAATGCATATTTCTGTTACCCATCCACTTCTCAGCGTGGGTTTCTAAAGCAAAACTAGGCTGATCGTGAAAAAACTAAATGCAATTTGCTTCTCTAAAAGGCCTCTATTAGCTGAACGTGTTCAAGGCTCTGTACCATTATGATTGAACTGAAGTAGACAGATGGTGAAGGTGTAAATACTGATTTGCATTTTGAGCTCATGTGTGAAAAGGGTCGAGGACAAATTGCCCAGTTTTGCTCTCTCAAGCAACCCTCACATTTTACAAATTTAAAAGCATTTATTTTGTGTAAAAATAAGGATTTTCAAAGTATAGTTGTTCTTTATGTTCTCATTAAAAATACAGAAATGCTGTGATGTTACATTCTGTCTTTATAAAGTTAGAAAACCAACAGCATCAGAAAACTCCCTTTGTTGATCTTTCGAACTTCGATTTATGTATTTTTCTGTTACCATGTTATCCTTTGGTTTTTGCATTACTGGCTCACATTTAAAAAAAAAAAAACTAAAAAAGGAAGCCACAGAAATGAAAAGCAAATTATAAAGGAATAGTTCCAAAAATGTAAATTTGCTCAAAGAATACTCACCCTCAAGCAATCTACTATAAATACAAGTTTGTTTTTTCATCAGAACAGAACAGAATTTGGATAAATCCAGCAGTGCATCACTTGCGAACCAATGGATCCTATGCAGTGAATGGGTGCCGTCAGAATGAGAGACCAAACAGCTAATAAAAACATCACAATAATCAATTTGTAATCCAGACCACTCCAGTACATCAGTTAATGTGAAGTAAAAAGATGTGTGTTTGTAAGAAACAAATACATCAAGATGTTCTTTTTAACTTCTGGCAAAAATATGAGTATGAAATATGAGGAGGGATATGTGCGAAAAGTGTCCAAAAGAGTTCTACAAACAGTGGATTTTGATTTTTGCTTCACAGGGCATTAATTGATGGACTCAACTGCTTCTGGATTATTGTGATGTTTTTATCAGCTGTTTGGACTCTCATTCTGACGGCACCCATTCACTGCAGAGGATCCATTGGAGAGCAAATTATGTAATATTACATTTATCCAAATCTGCTGTCATGGAGAAACAAACTCATCTAGGTCTTGGATGGCCTGAGAGTTAAACAATTTTTAGCAAATTTTCATTTTTGGACGAACTATTCCTTTAAAACCTGGAAAAAAAGACAAACTCTTCAGTATGTCCAGTCCTAATTTCTTGTTAGCAAGTCAGAGGAAACCAAATGTTCTTGTCAAGTAGTTTCATCGAGTATCCTATTTCCTGGTCATTAATGCAAGTAAATGACATTGACCTTAAATTTATGTTAATTTCCCAGGTCAGCTTTTCAATTAAACTTTCCACTCAAGTTCTCATGCTAATAATAAAATATGAAATGAAAAACATTTACCAAATTACATTTAAAAAAATGCACAATAGAAGGATTTCTTAGTAGTGACCGATTTTGGATCCCAGTGACAAGTAAAGCAGTTCTGTGTCAGTGTTGATCTATATGTGCATTAACCCAGGAGACAGATAGGGTGGTTAGAGGTTAACTGCGCTGACTGAATATTAATCTGTGCTTGTGAATGTTTGTATGAAGGATAATCTGCTCCTCCTTCCCCTTTAATACCAGACACATCATACATGAGTGCAAGGAAGACTCACACCTGCATTCGCACTCATCACTCATGTCATGTATGCAACACTCACAAAATGACACTTGAGAGCTGGTTCAAAGAACGTTTACAAGGTTTAAGACAAGTTAAGATGCATTGACAACCTCTGTGGCATGATCTCAACCATTGGGAGACACTGACTTGTGTAAATTGTCATGAAACTACGCTGGACGATTTAACCATCCATTTGATGTGTGCACAATGTTCCAAGTCTTCTGTCACTTTTGGATTTAATACAGTACATTCATGGTTTCATAGAGCACTTTGAAAGTTGAAACAACTTATATGGATTGATAAAAAAAATTCTCTCACACACATTTTACTTGTGGGGTTCTTCATTTGTAAGTCGCTTTGGATAAAAGCTGAAAGACTTTTTTCCCACTCATGTCTCCTTTCATTTAATAATCTTGCCTGCTGGTAAATGCATAATTAATGTATAAAGAATGGATGTAACGTCCCTGGTTTACGCAAATTATTACAAGCTCAACATGAGACCAGTTTGATCTTGTTTAACATAGATGCATTTACAATAGAAGTCACGGTTGCACTTTATTTTACAGTACGTGCACTTACATGTCCTTACAGTATAAGAAATTACTGGTAAAATAAGGTAACTACAGTACCTAGGTATTACCTAGTTATTGTAATTACTATAATAAGTAAATAGTATGTACATGAGTAACAGGACTGTACTATAAAGTGCTACCGAAGTCACTGAGGGTTTTGAGTAGTTTTATATTGGATATAACTTTACAAAAAAGGTCAGTAAGTGATTTCAACACGCTATTTCACGTGAATACAAATTATGTTCAAGTCTTGGTCACTTTAATTTCAAAACAGTTTATTTTAACATTTATCCTTGTTTAACGACCAACCAAACAGAGCTTTAGGGTAAATGCACCTTGTGCTTGTTTTTACATCCTGAAGGTTTGAAGCTGGAATGATTTTCATCATGTCACAGATGTTGTCTGTATAGCTTTACTTAAACTGAACCTGAAACATTTCTTCATTAAGATTCCATTATGACGATACATCAAGCACACTGTGACACACTTAGCTTTTGTATGTTCATCATTCTCTATGATCACATCCACACCTGGCTGTGCCTTGCAGCATGCATTTCATACAAATATCAGCCAAAAAAAGACTCTTGTCATGCTCACATGTACAGACTTATGAAATCCTGGACCAGAGATAAAAGATATGTTGACATTTGTATTTTTATCTGTATCCTTGGTATGTATGTGGCTCCCTCTCTTTAGAAAAATAAAAGAAATACTTTCATAAAATCATCCTGAAAGACTGTGATTTATCAATGTAGGGATAAGCCGGTGACAAATATTTGCAGGTACAAATCCTGCAAAACAATAAAAAAAGTCACCATTGTATTTATATAAAAGACAGTATAGCATCATATACTGAAAAAGTAGAGAGAGAGATGAGAAAGTAGAACACAATATAGAAATAGAATAGATTTTTGACTAATTTTTGTCTTCATTTATAAATAATAAGCTAAATAAAAATCATTCAGCCTAACTGGGTCACTTTAAATTACTTCGACAAAATAGAGCCCATTTAGAAGAAAACAAACAAAAAAAAGTCTGCTAAATGACTACTTCGAATGAAAAGCATTGTTCCTGAAATGCTGTATTAATATGGAGGCCGATTATAAAAGTTTAATCAGAATGACTGGCATCCAATCAGTCCTATTCTGTATTTGATAATAGCATGGACAGAAGCAGCGATTGTTTCTCTCTTCTTCCTCTGCAGGGGTGAGATCTCGGTCTGCTGTGCTCCCCGTCGGTTTCTCCTCTGATGGTGAGGCTGGAGTTACAGGTGCAATGGTGTGTGAATAATGGATTGCCAAGCTGTCATTGTCACTGGCTCGCATCCTTAAGAGAGGACACTAATGCGCTTTTAATTACGAGTGTCATTATAGAGACACATGAGTGACACAGCTGCAGTCATATCAACATCTTCCTCTTAATCTGCAGGGCTTGCTGTTTAGTTTCTTAGTGGTATGAGCAGTAATGAAGTCGTGCATCGTGCTGATTTCTGCTGCGTGCGAATGTTCTAATGCAAAGCAAGTAGCCGTTTAGCAGGTGCTACGTACTTGATAGAGGACATGTTGACTCTATTTACATCCTAAATGATCACAAGTGGTTAGTTTGCCTGTGCAGATTACCAGTGAAAAGTCTGAAATAATTCAGATTTTTTATGTTTTTGAAAGAAGACTCTAAAGAAGACTCTTTTGCGCACCAAGGCTGCGTTAATCAAAAATACAGTAAAAAACTGAAATTGTTTTCAACTTTGACAATAACAATAATCAGTATATTAGAATGATTTCTGAAGGATGATGTGACACTTAAGACTGGGGTAATGATGCTGAAAATTCAGCTTTGAATCACAGAAAAAAAATACATTTTAAAATATATTCAAAATGTAAAGTTATTGTAATAATATTTTACAGTACTGTAATTTTTACTGTATTTTGAACAAATAAATGCAGCCTTGGTGAACAATCAATTTCAAAAACTTTTTTTTTAATTATTATTCTAAACATTTAACATTATTGGATATTCTATCCACAGTAAGCAAAGAGCTGCCATTGTCCACTCAATATACAGTACACAATTTTAAAGTCGCATAATATTGCTTTTGATGCAACAAGAAAAAAAATTTAATTTAACAGACGGGATTCACCTTTTCTTTACGTTGCTACAGCAAGAATCTAATTATTCAACTCACGCAAATGATTTGCCTGTTCATGATTTTGCTGTGCAGACAAATTGTTTTTACAGTGCACATCGGAAGTGAAGGGTGGAATTAAAGCGTCGTGTATTAGTTAAATACCTCCCACGCTTCATCTGAGATGATGAGCCCTGCTCTGCTGATTGATTTAATTTTGTTGCAGAAAGATTTAATTTGTACAAGCACCTCACATGAAGTGTCATTCATTTTATTGTGCTCTTGCTTGCCGTTATCGTCATAAAAAAAGACCCGATGCTGTGTAAATACGATGTGAAACTCTTGGGGATTTAACTACAATGAAACAAGTGTCATGATGAAAGGGGAAAAAAAGTGTTGCAGAAACTAATTATGTAAATACAGTTAAATATGGTTCTTGTTTTCATTCAGGGGACAATGAGAATGAAAATTTGCAAGTGAAATTCACCTAAAGAATAGATTTTACTAGTGGTTATGTAAATGTATTTCCGTTTGCATGAGAGGATCTGCAGTATGCATTTCAGAAAGCAAAGATATTTGACTCTCAGAATTTGATATTCCAATCATATTTCTCAAATAAAATTCTGGTCACCACATGCTACAACATATGCATACGGCATGTATTTGAAATAGAAATGGTATGTACATTGTCAAATGGCTTCATTATGATGCATGTGTAGTTCATCTGATAAATGTTTTCTTATAAATTTTGTTTGTAAAAGTCTTATCAAATACACTGCTAAAAACGATTTTCTTAGTATTTTTGTCTTGATCAACCAGTAAATCTCTAAATGTTTCAATCAAGATACATTTACTTGAGCAAAATTATTTAAAATATGAATTATCATTTTATAGAAAAATCTCTTCCAGTAGAGTAAGAAGAATAAGCTTGTTTTCCCCTTAAATTAAGTTAATTTTTCACACCCAATTAGCAGATATTTTTCTTGTTCTAGGCATAAACTCGTTTAATTTTGATGCATTTTTTCAGACAAGATTTAACTCTCAGGTCATGTGCTGTTCAATTTTTGACTGAAAGATTTGACATTTAGATTTTTTTTAGACTTCTTTACTTCATCAGAATGGTATTTGGTAAAAGTTTTTGCACACAATATATAAATAATAATAATAAAATAACAGACATTTTTGAAAAGGTTAAACGATCCTGCATTGGAAATGGTGGAAATTTTATACTGCGCCCACACAGAAAGCTCAATTTTTGAGATATCAACCTCAAATTCGGAACACAACTTTTTTCATTTAAATTTATTTTTAGGTCTATGCTCAAGAAGTAATTACTGGATCATAACTATTCCATAAATAAAATTTGCTGTCATAAAATTCTAAATATTAAATAAAAGTAATATCAAACTAAAATATAGTAGGCTACAATTTCATTGAAATAAAAAAAAAAGTAATTTTTGACCGCACCACCAGAGGGTTAGTATCTTATGTCATTGTCCTACATCATTTTTCAATATTTGTAATTAGAAAAACAAAACCAAAAAAACATTTTTATACTAAATTTTTGCAATCTAAGACAAGAACAATAAATTTGTGGTTGAAATGAGTGTCTGTTCGTTTATCACACATATGCATAGTGCATTGTGGGATACAGCATTCTCTGTTTGGAAACATAATACATACTGCAGAAACAGTCCGAGTAGTACGGCAGTATGATTTTGACTCAAAAATAAGATAAATAGCAGCTTTGAGAAAATTATTAAGTAGTCTATATCAGCATGCAAATGCGGTCTCTCTATGCACCCAAGCATGCCATTTCCAATTACACTCATCAAATGCATTGTGTTTATGAAGTACAGTCTTATATGACTAAAAGGCACGGCTGTACAATATTTCTGTGGCAAAATCAAATTTAGCTTTTCTGCCGGAACGCATTGCAACTAAATCAAATCAGCGCTCGTTTATCATAGCGTTATCTGATATCAAGTTTAATAGAGGCCAGAACTTGCTGAATCCACATCACAACGTAATTATCCGCCTCTCGTCTGACAGCCTTCCCTCCTTTAATTGACGTGGAGTGAAATCTTGGCTTTCCCTGTCCTGAAGGGAAACTCGTGTAATTGCAGCGCAGCTTTTAAAGTGACGTTTAGCAGATCCTCTCGTGGATTTGTCTCCTCTGCTCAGCAACAATCTGAGAAACATCTCAATCTATTATGAATTTAGCTCAAGTCATAACGAGTGTTCTAATACAACCACGTTCACTCATTAGACAGGGGTTAAGCACAGTTTAAAACCATTTGGTGATGCAGTAGCGTCCTTTTGGTTGATTTACAACACTAATCACAGTCTCTTACAACTCACTCCCACTGATTAGTAGATTAAAACTCAACTCAACGTACTCAAAGCTCAGCTTGCAGGTGCACATCCATAGCATCCTCACTGCTGTTTTTCTGTTGCTCCTGTCACTGGTGGCGTCACCCGTGATGCCCTTTTCCAAAAGCTTTTTACGTGTCAAAGATTATGCCGCGACACAGCGCCATTTACTTGGCATTACAACAGACAACCTCAGCCGTGACATTTGAGTCATTTTTGTTGGCTTATCCACCAGTATGTGTCATATGAGTTCTGTCCTGAGCTTTATACAAAAAGAATTGTTACTTTTAGAAACAGGCCAACTACAAATCTGCAGGTTTGCTTTACTCCATTGTATTATCTACAATTATTTTCCTTTTTCCTCTTATTGTTCTACAAACCTAGCATGTTAGAATGGCTAAAATCTCAGCATTTTAAATGAGCAATAACAGGAATATTTTAGATTGTTCATCAACAAAGTACCAAGACGGTCCAAAATACAAAATACACATTCTCAACTGAAAACAAAACAATAACACAAAATATTCTATTTTGAGAGATGGAGATGAATTCCTTCAAAATGTGATATTAAAAATTAATGCACAAAAAAAAAAACTCTAAAGAAAAAGTATTTAGGTTTGTATTTTAGAATTATTTTAGCTTGCATACTGCATATTTGTCAAAGAAAAAAAAGTTTAGGATCTAGGCTATAATCTGTTGTTTTGACTTTGTCAATGATTACTGGTTATCAAAATCTTAAAATAAGGTGGAAACAAAAAATAAATATATAAACAAAAAATACAATAAATATAAATATATAAAGGTTTGGTGTAAGAATATTTATTGCACCAAAACTGCATTTGCTCAATCTTTAAAAAATACAGTAAAAACAGTACCTTTCAAAAAAAAAAAAAAAAAAAAAAAAAAAAAAAAAAAAAAAAAACTTTATTAGAATGAAATAATGGTTTTCTATTTTATTTAAAAATTTTATTTATTCATGCGATGGCAAAGATGAAATTCCAGAAATCACTTCAATAATCTGATTCGCTGTTTAAAAAACATTTCTGATTATTATCAATGTTAAAAACAGTTAATATTTGAATATTTTAGTTTAACATTTTGGTGGAAACCGTGGTACATTTACCACGCGGGTAGTTCGCAGGATTCTTTGATGAATCTAAAAATTAAACAAAAAATAAATTGAAAAACAGCATGTAATTGAAATAAAAATCTTTTGTAACATTACAACTGTCTGTAGTGTTACTTGTGTCTTTGAATGAAAGCATTACTTTTTCAAAAGAAACAAAATCTTAGGTCTAACTTTTGCTGTAAAAATGATGCTCAAACCAAGTAAACTGAGAAACACAGGCGTTAGATGCTCACAATAGCGCTGCAGCATTTCCCTGGCTATCCTTACAGTTTGTGACAATTACAATGAGACCCTAAGGAAATCTCTCGGTGGGAAACTGTGCTGACGACAATCTGCCCACAGAAGGCTTACAGCCGAACGGGGGGAAAAAATCCACTCAAATTAGCCTGACTCTAGAATTAGCTGAATTTGACCTTTTTTTCTGGCTAAGCAGACAGGTTTCATGGCTGCCCAACCAATGAGCTCCCTGGTGACAAGCAGAAGAGCACTTTGTGTCAGTAATGGACAAATAGTGTTCCTGCGATCTGCAGCCAAAACCTGTCAATTTGTGAAGGTGTGCACGACTTGTGGATTCAGCTTTACAGGAAAAAGGTGACAAGGGAACATGGGATTGTGCTCCAGCATAACAATCCTCCTCGGCTGGCAGCGTTTTCACATGTGAATCACTGTGTATTGTTAAACAACCGCCGGCACTGCGGTCGTGATATGTACATAGTGTGATGAAACCCTCTAACTCGAACAAAACACATCCATTTATCAAGGTGAATATCGTGTGAGCAACAACACGTGGGTCGAATGACACAGCATGAGTAACAATGGCATCTATTAACTGTTCCTTTAACACGAACTCTCTATTCATCAAAGAATCCTGAAAAAAAGTGTAATGGTTTCCACAAAAATATATGAAGCAGAACAATTATTTTCAACATTGATAATCAGAAATGTTTCTTGAGCAGCTAATCAGCATATTATTAGCTTGCAGGTGCACATCCATAGCATCCTCACTGCTGTTTTTCTGTTGCTCCTGTCACTGGTGGCGTCACCCGTGATGCCCTTTTCCAAAAGCTTTTTACGTGTCAAAGATTATGCCGCGACACAGCGCCATTTACTTGGCATTACAACAGACAACCTCAGCCGTGACATTTGAGTCATTTTTGTTGGCTTATCCACCAGTATGTGTCATATGAGTTCTGTCCTGAGCTTTATACAAAAAGAATTATTACTTTTAGAAACAGGCCAACTACAAATCTGCAGGTTTGCAATTATTTTCATTTTCCACTTATTGTTCTACAAACCTAGCATGTTAGAATGGCTAAAATGTCAGCATTTTAAATGAGCAATAACCGGAATATTTTAGATTGTTCATCAACAAAGTACCAAGACGGTCCAAAATACTCACAGCTGGCACAATTCTCACGTTCTCAACTGAAAACAAAACAATAACACAAAATATTCTATTTTGAGAGATGGAGATGAATTCCTTCAAAATGTGATATTAAAAATTAATGCACAAAAAAAAAAAAATACTCTAGAGAAGTATTATTTATGTTTGTAATTTAGAATTATTTTAGCTTGCATTCTGCATATTTGCCAAAGAAAAAAATAGTTTAGAATCTAGGCTATAATCTGTTGTTTTGACTTTAAGTCAATGATTATTGATTATCAAAATCTTAAAATTAGGTGGAAACAAAAAATGATAACCATACATACAATAAATATAACCGCCGGCACTGCGGTCGTGATATGTACATAGTGTGATGAAACTCGAACAAAACATCCATTTATCAAGGTGAATGTCGTGTGAGCAACAACACGTGGGTCGAATGACACAGCATGAGTAACAATGGCATCTATCAACTGTTCCTTTAACATGAACACAAATTGGCATTATTAAGACAGATTTAGCAGATCATAGCAGACATGTTAAAACACTATAAATTAAAGTTTTAGGGAAAGTATATGATTTAAAATAAAATAAAGCAAAGAAATTAATTGGTTATTTAGCGAAGATGCATTAATATGATTAAAAGTGACACTTTTACATTGTTACCAAATATTTCAAATAAATTCTGTTATTTTGAACTCTCTATTCATCAAAGAATCCTGAAAAAAAGTGTAATGGTTTCCACAAAATGCGACATTGAAGACTGGAGTAATGATAATGGAAATTCAGCTTTGATCACAGGAATAAATTACATTTTAAAATCTATTCAAATAGAAAATCGTAATTTGAAATTGCAATAATATTTTACAATATTAAACATTTTAGCATTTCTGAACAAATGAATGCAGTTTTGGTGAGAATAAAATACTTCTTTCAAAACCACTTTAAAAATTCTTACAAAGTCTAAACTTTTACTTTCAATGCATGTTTCATTCCATAAAAACATAATGTTTCCTAGAAAAAGTGTGAATGGTTTTCTCTGACTGCAGTCTGATTGAAATGTTTAATTAAAGACATTGTGTAAATGAACTGTTTGCAACCACAGGCAAAACCACACAAAGAATATTTATGGATTAACTTTGATTTCCTTGCAGGCGTTTTATTGCATTTGTTTTTTTCTCCACATGAAAGATGATTGTAATTGCAGTGTTGTGAATTACAGGTTTCCTGGACAGGATGCAAATGCTTCATTTCATTCACATTTTGACAATTCTTTTCAGCTTTCTCTCACCCACTCTCTCTCTCCATTTCTCATACTATTCAATTTCCATGCATCCCATCTCAAAACCTAAAGATGAAGCGTGTATAATTTCTATGCCACTTGTAACATCAAACCAGAGTGTTACACTTTTCAGAAAGTCAAACCACCACTGGATTGTACATATAGTTGAGGCTGAACAGTAAAGTGGAAATGGATGAATTATTTATACATCAAAACAAAATCACAATGCATCTTGCTAATATGCATTCAAAGCGCATTCATCATGCTAATAATCATCGATAGATTGCAGTGGCACAAGGCTGCATATGAATATCAATATAATAGTCATTAGCAGAAATCTAATGTTTTTGTCTCATTAGCAGGCTTGCAAATCATTGCACTTTCTTCAGGCTCTCCAGGGCTGCGGCTCTTCCAGAAACACTGTACATTTCATAAGTGGACAGTATGGATTACAATAATATTACAGTGAGCGATGCAGGATCCCTTCAGCTTTTCATCTGGGAGCGAATACTCAAATGCATGGATACAAGCCTTTTTGCCAACTTTGTGGGACAGGCAGGAGAGATGACAGCAATTTTAAAGCAATTGTTCCCTGATCTCGCTCCCTGCAATCTAAACCACAAAAGCCTCCCTGTCAGCCGGCGCTTCAGACTTTTTCACCGACATCTGGCATAGACCGGATCTCGTTGCTTGTGTATAAAAAGCAAAAACAACGTGAGAGAAATGAGGTCAGATATTTTTTTTGCCATCTGACTTGGACCACTGACTGAAGACGAGCAATATCCATCATGATATTCTGCCGATATTACTTCTGATGTTGATGTTACAGTATATCATAACAATTGATCATTGCATAACATCAATAGGGATTTAATTATTGTGCATGAAAATTATTATTTCTAAAATGAACTGTTTAAATTATTTTCTCCCTCTACCATTCAAACATTTGGAGTAAGTAAGATTTAAATTTAAACAAACAAATAAATAAATGCAAGGATGCATTAAATTGATTAAACGTGACCATAAAAGGCATTTATGTAATCCCAAATACATTCTACTTTGAATTTATTTTTTTTTTACTTTGTATTTAGCATTTTAATAATCTTGGAAAAATTTATCAGTTTCTACAAAAACTACTACTACTAATAATAATAATAATAATAGTGTGTATATCTATATGCATATATATATATATATATATATATATACACAAATATATAAAATAGTAGTCAACATCGGAAGTGGGATCAAAAACCTTCATCAAAGTTGTCCTAAGACAAGAACGCATTTTGGTTTTAAGACAACTTTGATGAAAGGTTTTGATCCACTTCAAATGTTGACTACTGTGTAGCCTATATACAGTGCCTTGCGAAAGTATTCATACCCCTTAATTTTTTTCACGTTTTATGTTGCTGCCTTATGTTAAACTGCTTTAAATTACTTTTTTTCCACATCAATCTACAATCCATACACAATAATGGTAAAGCAAAAAAAAACAAAAAACATTTAACATCTTTGCAAATTTATTAAAAATAAAAAACTTAAATGATTCCACCCTTATCTGGGACAGTTAGAATTGAGCTCAGGAGCATTCCTATTGTTTGTAGGTGTTACTAGACTTTGAGTAAAGGTAACCTGCGGCAAATTCAATTGAATGGGTTTGATTTGGAAAGGCACACACGTCTTAATAAAAGGTCCAACAGCTGATATCAGAGCAAAAACCAAGCCCTGGGGTGAAAAGAACACAAAAGAACAGTCTGTAGGGCTCAGAAACAGGTTTGCGTCAAGACACACATCTGGGGAAGAATTCTGCTTCATTGAATGGTCACAGAAGCATGTAGTCTCTGTTACCCTTAATGGAAACAACCAGGATTCTTCTTAGAGCTGGCCTCCTGGCCAAGCTGAGCAATTGATGGAGAAGAGCTTTAGTTAGAGTGGTGACGAAGAACCTGATGGTCACTCTAGTTGAGCTCCATGATCAAATGTGGAGATAGGAGAAATCTACAGAAGGACAAACATCACTGCAACACTCAGCTGATCCGGGCTGTATGGCGGTGTGGCCAAACTCAGTCCTCTCCTCAGTGAAGACAAAAAAAAACACACTTGGAATCTACAAAAAAGTACCTAAAGGACCCTCAGACTCTGAGAAACGAGATTCTCTGGTCTGATGAACCTCAATTCTAAGCATCATGTTTGAAGGAAACAGCTCTGCTCATCACCTGCAGAGAACCATCCCAAAAGTAAAGTGTACTGGTAGCAGTACACTTTAAGAGTACACTTTTTTTAAGCAGCAGGGACTGAGGGACTCATCAGAATAGAAGAAAAGCTCAATGCACCAAAATATTGAGATAGCCTTAATGAAAACCCAGTCCAGAGCATTCAGAACCTCAGATTGGGCAGAAGGTTCACCTTCCAACAGGACAATGAACCTAAACATACAGCAAGAGTGGCTTAAAGGCAACTCTGTGAATGTCCTTGAGTGGCCCTACCACAGCTTCTCACCCCTTACCTCTCAGGTTGGAAAGAGCTTGAGAGGTGAAGAGGTGAGGAGACAAATGGCAGATAATTGCCAAATGTTGATGAGCAAAGCTTGTCACATCAAACAGAAAAAATTAAAAAAAGGTACTTCAGCTAAATATTTAGTTAAGTGTATGAATACTTATGCAATGTACTTATTTTAGTTTTTTATTTTTAATAAATTTACAAAGTTGTGACAATTCTGTTTTTGCTTTGTCAATATGGTGTATGGAGTGTAGATTGATGTAGGGGAATAAAGTAAGGTAACACTTTCTATGAAGCCCATATTTATAATACATTATAAAGGTATTCTTAAGGCATTATAATGGATGCATAATGCATTATAAATAACTTTATAATATGTTGTATCATCTCATGAATATTCATAAGAACAGTTTTCATGTATTATAATAGTTACTTTTTTGTGGTTATAGCTTTTAAGAGTATGATGATTTATAACACACAATGAACACGATCCATCCACTTAAATTACAGTGGATTATATTTCTCATAGTTACAATGTATTATAGGTCTCATATCTTTACTTAAAGCAGACAAAGACCTCTTATAAGTAATAATAATAATAATAATAATAATAATAATTCTCAAACAGCCACAAGTTTAACATAAGGCAGCAACATAAAATGTGAAAAAAATGAAGGGGTATGAATACATTCGCAAGGCATTAGATTAAAGACACATTTCTTTAACATGGCTTACACATAACACACTAATACGCTTCTATTATTCAAATCCGTTAAAGGATTGTTAGGCTGCATTAATTAGATCAACCAGAACCGGGAACATTGCTCATAACACGGTGTATATTTCTTCAGCAGCAAATTAACAATTTTTGAAGAATCATGTGACCCTGAAGCTGAAAATTTATTTCTGTGATGCAAAGCTGAATTACATTTCCAAAAATATTACAATAGAAGACAGTTCTTGTAAATTATAGTAATGTTTCACTATATTACAGTTTTTAATGTATTTTTCAATATAATAAATACAGCCTTAGTGAACATAAGAATATTTTTTTTTAATATTAATTAATTCAGTTTTATTTTATATCATATTATATTGTATTACAGTATATATTACATTTTATATTATATTATATTAATTTTGGAGATATATGGGCAGCCACACTCTAAAAAATGCTGGGTTAAATACAAGCCAGCGCTGGGTAAAATATGGAGAAACCCAGTGATACAATTGGGTTAAATGTTTAACCCAACCTTCTGGGTAGTAACCCAACCGCTGGGTCAAAACAACCTAGTCGCTGGGTTTCTCCATATTTTACCAAGCGCTGGCTTGTACTTAACCCAGCATTTTTTTTTTTAGAGTGCAGAAAACCTAAAATACATAATATTTTAGTCTCTAATACTTAATGGGGGGGGGGGGGGGACAATACAAGCAATACAGTCAGTTATGTCCAAAGTGAATATCAACCAATTACAGGACTAGCACTGCAAATTCACAAAAGCGGAAAGTCTTGTGATGGAATTGCAGGAAAGTGAGATTCTGTTGACTGTCAAAGAGGAAAAGAGGGACAGAGAAGAGATGCGGGCCAAGAGCATATCAAGAACTCTTCCAGAGATACTTTAGCCATTAAATGTTCGGAGTCTCTTGACGCACTTCTTCCACACAATGCAGCGCCTGATCTGATTATGAGAGAAATATAGCCACCGAGGGAGAGAAGACTAGTGCAGCACATAATTTATTCACTTTCTATTAGATTTTAACTTTCTATTATATTTTAATAGACATCAGATGAATCCAAATGGCACTGAAGGGCTCTGCTGGCGCTGGAGGAGGACTGTGAGCAACTAAACTCTTTCACTGAAGACCCTGTTAGTGAAGTGGACTCACAACGGTCACGTCAAGAAAGTCATTTTACAATTATACAACCCAGCAAGGCATGCCCTCAACTACTCATTTTGAAAGCTAATTGATTTATTTCTATTTTTCTGTAGATATAGTAAACAACTAGGCCTAAATAAATAGTTTTATATTTCTTCATCATTTTTAATTCTATCATTTGCAGTGCTTCCTTTTTTTTCTCTCTTCATTAAAGCTGTTAATTACATTGTGTGCCTTTGTCTTTCGGTCTGATTTTCACATAGGCTACTTGTATTCAGAAAAAAATGCATTCAATTTAAAATAAAATAAAAAGACTGAATAAAGACATTTATGATGTCACAAAAGATTTAGATTTCAAATACATTCTGTGAATATTGTGGACAAATATAAATGTTAACAATAGCCAAATTAAATAATTATAATAAATAATAAACTTGCCTATTATAAAAATGCCAGTTGACAATTAATAAAAGGCTATGGCAATAATAACAAATGAGATTCATGAAAATTCAGAAATAAATGTTTAAATATATTCAAAGAGGACACTATTATATTAAAGTGTGATAATATTTCAAATAAATGCAGTCTTGAGCAAGAGAGACTTCTTTCAAAAGCATCAAAATACATTTGAATGGTAGAGTAAATCAGGCAGCAATATTCTAGAACTCTAGATCTCTAGTCTTGATCGATTGACTGGTATACATATAGCATATATACGCAACCACATAAAACTGGTCTTTACAAAACTGATATAAATCTCATCTACAATTCCCATGCTGCAAGCTTATAAAGAAAATCAAAAGCTTATTGGCTAAGTATGTGTCTCAAACCACCTCCTGAGTGATCGGAAAGCGCTATACATCGCCAATGTGTCTTGGAGGGCATTTTCACTCAGTCTTTTCATGATCTGATAGCTACCGGATCAGTAAAAAAAAAACAAATGAAGTGAGCAAGTGTAAAGACCCCCTGATTTCCAAACTGTTTACTGACAGGCTCATTTCACAGATGAGCTGTGTTCTTCGCGGGTCGCAGCTGAAAGTAAACACACACCTTTGAAGATGTCTGTCAGAACGAAACCCTGTTTTAGACTAGGAGCTCATACACTGTGTTCTGGACTAATGGGAGATGCAGTTTTTTTTTTGCAGATGGCTCACAGCACACAGGGTAAGGTCCACACAGAGTATTGTTATCTGAGCAGTGTGGTACCTTGCTAGAAATCACAGATTCAACCACATATACAGTACTTCAGATTTACACTGGAAAGCATGGCTGTAAATGATGCATTCTTTGACAAAAACAAACTTTTGTCCAGCTTTAGTCTAGTTATATGTCTAAAGATGCAAAGCGAAAAGCCCTGTTTACAGTCAAAGTAAATGCATGTCAGTCGTGTTCTGTGAGTAATAGAAGTGATGGAGCCATGTACAGCGATATCACAAAGTTTAGCTTCATACAAATAATAAACACTAATGTGACATGATCCATCTTCTGTGAGAACATACAGTACAAATGACAGTGGGTACAAATGTTACTGTGAGGAAAAAAAAAAGTGACAATCTATGATCAGAATCTATTTTTATATAAAATACAGATATATACATAAAAATGTTAAATAAATTACATTACTTAAAATTAATCAAAATATTATTATTAATAATTAATAAAAAAATTATAATAATTAATTAATACAAAATACTAAGATTTTAAATAAATGTTATAAATACTATAAATATTGTTCACAGTTCAATATTATATTTAAAAAAATATATATATAATTTTTATCTTGTTCATAATATAATACATTATGCACTACTGCATTATTAAAATTAGAGCAAAAGACTTAAAAATTTTGAATAAAAATAAAAAGTAAAAAATAAAATACTAAGATTTAATAAGAAAATATAAAAAATATATAACAATATTATAATTCATGTGTGCAGATGTATATATACACAAACAGATTTTATATTTTTATATTTGAGAGAGATTTAGGCCATCCAGCAGCAGGACGCCCACTATGACTAGCTGTACAGTGACCCGGCGACCTCTAATGAACTCACTATCAGTGTGAACACTTCTTTGTGCACTTGGAATAAAGTATCTTTTCTAACACTCACCAGTACTTTTCATCACATACATCTTAGTAAGTGAGTCACACAAACACTTAACAACCATAAATATGCAGAAAAATAATCATCATAAATCCCCTACACTGAGGCTTGTCAGATTTTAATATTACTTGCCTTTTGGCCTGAAACTAAACCAGGCCATTGAAGTGAAAAGTAATCCATTTGAAGGAAAATCTTGTGTTGTGGCACAACTCTTTAAATTGCCTTACCAACAAATTGTCCTTACCAGCACATCCAAGGGAGTTGTCCTCGTTGACCTTATAAATTACGTTTTCACTCGGCTCACTTAAAAACAGGATTAAGACTGACACACATTCTTCTGGGTTAAGCTTGCTGTAATCTCTGCTGATTAGATAGAAAAGACTGCAGAGTCCAAACTTCTTCAAGATCTCGTGAGGAAAACCATTTCAGTGGCGTTCTGCTCGTGCCGCTGCACAGCTTGAATTAGACTTATTACACAGCCCATTTCATCCACCGTACGCTTACCCAATACAGCTCTGAATGTCCTATTTAATAACAGAAAGATGTGGCACAAAGGCAAACTGAAATAAATACAGGATAAAATGAATGGTAATAATAAATCAACTAAACTGTAATGTAAGAATAAATGAAAAAGCAAGCAAGAAAAAAAAAAAAAAACAGAAAAATATTTTTTTCAAAAATGTAAAAGATAATGATCATGTCATTTACAAATGTATATATATATATATATATATATATAAATATAAAAAAGTATTTATTTATTTATTGTTTGTGTGTGTGTGTGTGTGTGTGTGTGTGTATTGGCTATATATAAAAAGCAATAAATAAATAAATTATTTTTCCAGAAAATATAAGAGATAATGATCAGGGGCCTGTTTCATAAAAATAAAAAATAAAGTTTACCAAATAAGCCAGTTTTACTTCAGTTAGTCTGACTTGTTGTCAAATGATTTGGTCAAAATAAGTCAGCTTGGCTTGTTTGGTAAACTTGTTTTATGAAACAGCCCCCAGGTCATTTACAAATTTAAATGAATAAATAATATTACCAGTACAAAAGTAAATGAAAAAATAAATAAAAATAAATTATTATTGAACAAAACATTTTTTTAATTAAAAATAATAAACAAATTAATGTAAAAAATTAATTCAGGACAATTTATTAATTCATAATTATTATAATTATTCTCTTATACCATTTTTTAAACTAATTTATCCTACATTCCAAGGCGCACAACGCTGACTTCAATCACTGTATACTGATAGTCCAGCCCAATCTCACGGCAATTCGTACATATTTTACAACGTGGCTAATTCGTACGACTTCACTCGTACAAATTCGTGCGATTTTTGCTAAATCGTACATATTTTACAAGTTGAACAATTCGTATGAATTTGTACGAATGACCTACACCTAACCTCGCCCCTAAACCTACCCGTCACTGGGGTCTAGACAAATCGTACAAAATTGTATGAGTGAGGTCGTACGAAATAGCCAACTCGTAAAATACATAGGAATTGGTCGTGAGATAGCATTGGATAGTCATTACTGGATGCCCTAATGTCATACCACTGCATATGTGTGGAGACAAACAGGCTAATATAGAACAGTTAAATCACAAACATTAAAATAAAACCAAAACTTCACATCAAGCCACTGATCACCAGCAGTCCAACTTTTCTCAACTGTGTTGCTTTGCTGGACACTTCCAGCGGGTCAATGTCAGTACGAACACACCATTACAACAAGCCTGCAATCACAACCAGGCATTATGATGAACAAAGACAACAGAAAGCGTCGTCCCTGAGAGATGTGACTCAGTTCAAGAGGGTTTTCCATTAGTCGTCTTCTTTTGTCAAGTCATACCAAATCACCAGAGGTGGGTAGCAACGAGTTACATTTACTTGAGTAAATTTTTTGGGTAACTAATACTTTCAGAGTAGATTTAAAAATGGGTACTTTTACTCTTACTCAAGTACATTTTTAGTGAAAAAACTGTACTTTTACTTATCTTTTACTTTACTTATCTTAATGCAATACAAGTTAAAAATCCTTCAGTTTATTCCAAACACGCTGTCTACTTTTCTCTGGGAAATGAGCGATGCCCATTCGCGAATGATTCATTCTTTTGAGTCAATTCTGTTCGAAGGCTTGATCAAACCAGTGAATCGGTTCGAGAATCAGTTTGAATGATTCATTCAGTTCACTGCCGCACGCACCGAGTCGTCTGAGGCCGTTCTCACTCAGAGTTGTAACAGAAAGTTTAAGAACATCAAGAGCGCTGAAGACATGGCTTTGGATCTACAGTCAATTGAAAGCAAATCTGCAAAGGCTATGGTTTGCTAACTATGAAGATCTTTATTAGATGAACACCGCATGTGCTGTCGGTTCCACAGGTATAGATTCGATTACAGTACATGATACCACTATGACATTACCAGTTTGTTGTTCGTACCTTACACATTAAATACAACGTATAATTTCTTAATTAAATAAGCTGTCACAGAGTATGAAATGAACACTGCCAAACCCGCATTAGTAGGAGGAATGCCTTTGTTTTGCTCCTTAATATTTTTTGGAACCTGTGACATTTTGTTCTGGATTCTCTTATGAATAGAAAGCTAAAAAAAAAATTACAGCATTGATAATAAATCAGGCTGATAAAATGTATGATTTGCATCACTGAAATGCATTACATTAAAAAAACATTACAAGTTTTTTGAACAGCAGTGTGTGTGTGTATACACACACACATATAAATAAATTTGATCTAAATATCTATATATCTAAATAAAAATAGATTATATTCAGTATATGATCCAAAGTAACTAATTAACTACTTGAGTAGTTTTTTTTTTATCCGATACTTTTTTACTCTTACTCAAGTAACTATTCAGACTATTACTTTTACTTGAGTAAATATTTCTTCAAGTACTTTTACTTGAGTACAGTTTTTGGTTACTCTACCCACCTCTGCCAATCACTAATCACAACCTTAGCAACAGCTACATTTGTTAATGCATTCAGACAGAATGTAGCAACTCAAGACAGCATCTTAAGAAGGCTTTTCATCAATGGCCTTCAAACAACACAAAAGCATTCAATATTTGCTCCGAGCCACGTGATTTCGCTTGTTATACGAGGAGCTAATCTCGTCACGAGTCTCCATGTGCACTTGGCTCTTTGCTATTTGTCGAAAAGCAATCTGCCTTATGTGATCTGAAGTGTTCTCCAGAAAACAATAGCTGTGCAACTTGGAATTATATTTTGGAAAGAACTAATCATTCTAAAAATAGAGCTTTTGATTATTTGCTTGATCCAACAACCTGCGGCACGTATCAGTTTTTAAAACCAAAGGATTGCCCAAAAGATTTCCCAAAACACCAGCTGTACTGCTGGAGACACTAACTCATCTTAGATAAGCAAACCCGATCTTAAAATAATCGCTTTCAGAAGGAAACCAGTCACGAGGAAAAGAAAGTTGAAGCTGTAGTGCTTTTAGCCACTGTATTAAATGATGTGAAACCAAGAGGTCCAACGCTCTGTCTGTTCACCCTTGATCAATAGATGTTTCAGCCTCTCCACCAACAGAAGCTTTTAAATTGAATCAATAGACGTATTCTGACTGGGAATGCTGTTTAAACGGGTGTTTCGCAGACATACATTGTGATCGTAACACCATCCAAATCAAATGTCAATGTTTATCCTTACATGGCTTTAGAGAAGAATGTTTTTATCTGTAGACTCGGGCAAAACATTTGAGAAACGAAACTTTTGGATAAGAGTGTCTATTGGACACACTCTGTAGTACAGTGTGCAATTTTTTTCACAATGATTCTCATTTTGACCAGCAATAACTAAACTCAGCTAAAGCTAAATATCCCATTGTCCATTATGGATTTAGACCTTTCCAGGCAACTTTCTGGGTAAAATGACACTTGGTAGTTTAAGAAACTGTATCCATCTACAACTTATAATAATGAGTGTTATGAAGTAAGTTTGCAGTGGTTTTCTTTCAACAAGGACTAAATTCATCAAAAGTGAAAGACATTTTTAATGCTTTTTATTTTCAAATAAACTTCTCTTTTGATATTATTTTTTTTAAATATTCAAAGAGAAAGTAGTCATTTTAATTTGCAATCATTTTACAATTTTACTGTTTTTACTGCATGTTTGATCAGATAAATGCATCCTTGTTGAGAGTGGAGACTAAAAATTGTACCAATCCCACATTTTTGAACTGTAAACATTGTTTACAATAATGTAATTATTAGGTGCCTACTTTTATCTTAAAAAAAAAAAAAAACAACAACATACCAAAAATATACATGCCTAAATAATATCAACAAAGATTTTTATTTTATTTTTATTTAATGCATGATGAAATATCCATTAATGTATTTTCCGTTTTTTTTTTTTTTTTGGACATTCTATTAAAATATATTTTACACAAGAAATTCTTACATAAATGATAAACCAGTTTCTCTTTCCCTTTTAATAATTATAAATCCTGGAGTGACCAATTCCACATTTTCTATATATCTTGTCATATCTATTTTCATCATAACAATAATTAACTTCTTGCTTTAGTATTGTGTTCACATCAAAGTTTGTTATATATGCATTAATTTTTTCACCATTTATTTTAAATGTACTAATTCAATATAGGTTTCAGTATACAAACATATGTGTTCAATACAAACAAAAGGAATAACTCCAGTGATCCCAATCCCACTAAAATGAGTATGAAATCACAAACGTCCTTCGTTTTAACTCATAGAAAAATTGAATAGTGTTATTTATTCATAATTAAAATCTCAAACCGGGTTGATAGATTTTCATAAGTACTCGGGGCAGGTTTAGAATACCACCCAAAACAAAGCAACATCAGTATCACTGTACTTGACTTCATCCTAAACTCAAAAAAAAAAACTTTCCCTCCATCTTTCTCTCCACCTACTAGCTTGCACTTATTTGAACAATGACTGAGACTTGGTGTTACGAGCACTTCCTCTGTCTGACTGCCTCTTCAAGATGAATCGCTTTTTGTATTCCCCAATTGTAAGTCGCTTTGGATAAAAGCGTCTGCCAAATGACTAAATGTAAATGTAAATGTAAATGTATCATCATTAGTGTGTGAACGCCGATAGCCAACTTGTCTGTGAAGTACAGTCACTGCGAATCAAAACAACGAGGCAAAAAGTGTGGTCAACACGGTTTGATTATGCAGATGAGAAGCAGGAATCGTCTCAGTATTCGGGAACCTCAGCGGCGGGTCACCAGTGAGCTGTCAGTGCTTCCATATTGGGCCGTCAGTAGAGCGTTCCCTTGAAATGTTTTCTAACAGACTGTCAAACAGTAAAGCTATTCTCATCAATCTAGACAGCCAAGCACAACAGACGAAAATGCTCGTCACAGCGGAAGAAGAGGTACACTATATTGTTGTAAAGGAAATGGGATATTTGTAAAAGGAAAGACGGGGGAGATGGGGGAAAAAAAAAATCTTTGATGCTCATGAATTGTGATTTGTGAAGAAATTAGAATAGATGCAAGCAACACTAAAGAATACAACATGGTTTACATGACATGCCTTCACACACACAGCCTTTAGCGTAAATTTAAGAGCATTTTTCTATTTAGATGTCGTGGACCAACAGGAAATCAGCTCTGTCAATTGTCAGACTTCAAAATGTTTTGCATTGTAATAAAGCCGTAAGATAAAGCCCCCTGTATCATAATTAAAACACAAATTTGTAAGACCTCTAAATTATCAACATGATCGAAATTTGTCTAAAAAAACTCCCGTACAGAGTACAGTTTTTAGCATATAAGACTTTTAGTATGAAAATTGAGAGTATGGATTTAGCTTAGATTTTTAGAAAATAAACAATAACTTTAGTATTTTTAATAATATTTCAAGATGAATACTTACTGGAGTGAAGTAGGTTTATTGATTATCCATACATCATTTGTTTTTATGTTGAAAAGTATTAAATATGTTCATCCGGATTTTGATCTCTCAATCATCATTGCATTGCATTAAATGTTTTGGAACTACAGAGATTTGATCATAAAACTAAGCATTTAATTATCACACATAGATTATTATTGGGTCATATAGAGTGACAGCTGCAAAGGATTTGCATTTGTGTTCTTTCTTTCTTTCAAATCAGTTGAAACCATGCAGTCACCTCATACTCTCGAAGGGAATGTAATTGTCAGTATATATTGTAATAAACATTTGAGAAATTATTGTTGTATTTGATTGTATCAGTCTATATGTGACCCTGGAGCACAAAACCAGTCTTACGTTGCTGGGGTATATTTGTAGCAATAGCCAAAAATACATTGTATGGGTAAAAATTATTAATTTTTCTTTTATGCCAAAAATCATTAGGATATTAAATAAAGATCATGTTCCATGAAGATATTTAGTAAATTTATTACCATAAATATATCAAAACTTAGTTTATTATTAGTAATATGCATTGCTAAGAACTTCATTTGGACAACTTTAAAGGCAATTTTCTCAATATTTAGATTTTTTTGCACCCTCAATTCCGAAAAACTGAATTGACCCTTATGCCTGGTTTTGTGGTCCAGGGTCACATATAGGGTGATAATCAATGTAAAAAGAGCAAATGGGAGAAGCAGATGAACACAAAACAGCAAAAAGTTGAAGAGGGCAAACGTTATCATTCAACTGAACTGTGCACATACGTATTAGAATAGTTCACTTTCAAAGAAGACTAAATTGATATCTCCAATTATAAATAACCAATATAAAACACTAAACGGAGGCCAAAGCAACATTTCGCGAGTGTCATCCAAAACAGCTGTAGATGGTTAGAGACACTTTTCAGCAAAGCTCAGTTCCTCTGAGCTAGTCCAGAGCCAGTAAATCAGCTTTATGAAACCGGCACCTGTGCTGGACTAATATGATCCGTGTACGTTGGCTGAATGGCACTGTGGGGATTAAAAGAGTTCACAGGAGAACCAGAGGAGCTAAACACAAGTGGCTGTTTTGACAATGAACCCTCTTCAAATGCAGGATAAGACTAATGAATTACTTCTGGAGAGTCTTTTAAAAATATGCCTGCTTATGTTCCAGTGCTATTCTAATTCTGTGAATTGCGTCCGTGAGAAAATGGCATTTGCAGCTACAGATTATAATGTCATCACCATTCCAGACAACTCATACAGTGTGTAATCTAATTAATTTTGAATTGCACTTATGTATAGGAAGTGTCATGCAAAATGTCAAGATCTTTAAAGTGTTCAAATTATGCACATAATTCTCTTGATTTTCTATTCATCAGTTTGTCTTTTGGACTGGTCAGTAACTATTCAGTTCTGCCAGAAACATATGATCTTTTGTTAAGTTTTTAAAATGTAACCTTTTTTCTTTTCATAAAACTATACATTTATAAGGAACTAAATAAAGGAGAAAATAAGAACAGAAAATTATTTTTATCTAGTCTACAATCTCTTAGATTGATTTGTTCGCTATTAAAAAGTCCAAGTTACTGATATTAAGATTCTGCCCACCTTTAAACATTATATTATATTATTAAGAGTTCAGAGATTCTGCCAACCGTTTGTTTGTTTTTTATTGTATTATATTGTGTGTACCATCTGAATTCTCATTGTGCAATACGTGAACATAATATAGCATCTGACAGGTGCACAGTGACATAAAAGTCATTTAAAGACTGAACGCTCCTCAGGCGTTCGGCCCATCTTCATCGGCTCATTGAGGCGTCATCTTCCCTCACAAGAAAAATATTCCCCGTTCCCAGCTCCAATCAAAGCTCAACTTCCTCTCCTGGCGAGTCATTTTCAACCTCCCTGCCGATTCGAAATGGTCATTTATTTCTTTTCACCCGTGTTCTGTTGTTTACCAGTGATTTGGACATCTGTCAAGGTGGTAGGTTTGCCACCCCCTCTGGTGTTATTAGTGAGGCCCTTTTTGCCAAATCAACTAAGATAGATGGGGTTATCAGTAGAGCCCTGGCCGCAGATCAAATCCAGTCCTGTTTGGCCGCCGTCCCTCCTTTTTGCAAGCGAGGACAATTACCGAAAGACGAAGGGCGTCAGCACTGACTTTCACAGAGACCAGCATCTTCAAGCAGATCGAGTAGTAGAGTAAACAGAGGAAGCTGAATTGAAGTCATAAAGGAAGTCTCTTGTGTCTGTGCAAAGAGATAAAAGATAGTTCAAAGTACAATATTTTCCTAAAATCTTTGATGCATCTTAGATAGTTCAGTCTGGAAATGAAGGCAGACCCCTCAGGCTGAAATGATGAAATTTCAACCCGAGCATCCAAACTTTATCGGTTGCTTTTCTACACAGATGCCATCAGACCCTAATCTGTGTTCAGTTACTCTGAAAATTGTTCAGTTGCTACATAGCTCCCATTCTGAGATTTTAGACTGCAGGTTGAGTGTAGGACTGAGCTGCCTACATAGACAGCATCCTACTTGAAATGGAACTTGTGGCTGATCTGAACATTCTGCATAGGCATCAAATCTGCGAATCAAATTTTTCTCTTTAGGTAAAGTGCACAGGTCTGCTGATTTTAATACAAGCAAGCTTGTTGTGCTTGTTGCAATGCATTGTGGGAATGCACACTCTGGGAGCGATAAAAAAGTCTGCCTTAGAGTTTGGTAAAAATGAGGCATCTAAGGGGGGAGCATAATTAAGTTGGCTATCTTTTGGAACAGGCTCCACAACAGGAGCGTCTGTGGTGCCTTAAAATGCTGCCTGTGGAGGAAGCTCACTTGGTTTAGGAACAGAACCCTGGTCAAAAGTCACAGTCATTATACTAATGATTTCTGCACCTGGCTTGAGTCCTCATTACCAGAATTCATGCATGGATCAGTCAAAAAGTTTTCACTTTCTAAATGCAACTCTCAATATTTTTTCTGAACTCTAAAGATTTAAGTGGAGGTTAGGGTTAGGTATTACTATCAAGTGCATGACTAGTGTTCGCATTTTTTATTTTTTTTTAATCTAACAAAGATGCATTAAATTGACCAAAAGTGACAGAGGTTTCTACTTCAAACAAATGGTGTTTTTTTATGTTTGTTTGTTTTTTACTTTCTATTCAAAGAACTCTGGTGGAAAATGGTTTTAAAAAACTATTAAGCAAAACTGTTTTCAACATTTAAAAAATGCATCTTGAGCAGGAAATCAGCATATTAGAATGATTTCTGAAGGATCATGTGACACTGAAGACTGGAGAAATGATGCTGAAAATTCAGCTTTGATCACAGGAAAAATTACATATACACACATATACATATATATATATATATATATATATATTCAAACAGAAAACATTTTAAATTGTAATAATATTTCACAATATTACTGTTTCTGCTCTATCTTTGCATAAAAGAGACTTCTCAAAAACATTATAAAAAATCTTACCGACCCCAAACTTTTGAACGATAGCGTATGTTCAGTTAGGAGCTCATGCACACAAAAGAAATCCATATTATTTTGTTTTTCTTATTATTTCACATATTATTTTGGTATGTTGCCAAGCATATTTGCTTTTGCATGTTTATAGGGAGGTCTTAATTTTTCCAGGCTGTAAGAATGCCAAACTGATGTCAGAAACATTAACATCATAATGATAAAACCTCAGAGGAGAATAAAGAGAGAAAGCATAGCTTAAGGAACAAAGAGATCATGGCTCAGGACAGACGGGCTTGAATCTTTAACACAGTTGCCGAGGAAAACACCTCAGGTAAAGAGACAAATTCAAGTGCAAAACTGAGTGTGTGTTTATAGGACACTGGTTGCAATAAAATGGATTCATTTTTCCTTTGCGCTTTTGAGAGGTTTGGTGTACAGATGGACAGAGTTCTCAAAATTATATTCATGCCAGGCCAGTAGTTGGCAATGTCACTTAGTAAATGATCCTATTTACACGTGCATGATTTCACCGCATTCACAAATTTGCAATTTCCTGTTTGCATGGATAAAATTACAGTATTGTTTTAAAAAAAACTGGCACTTTTGGTTCAGGTTCACATTTTCATGCCCCCAACATGCTGTTGTCACGTAAATGCATAAAAGGTTTTCAGTTTTTGCCTGTAAACACCCCCTGAGAGAAAAAGAGACTACAGCTTTGGTTACAATCTTCTTTCATCCTTTCAAAACCAAACCAGAGATATTCAAACTGGCCAATCAGAAAACTTCAGCATGCATAAACCTTATTTAACCTTATTAATGCATAAACCTTATTTAATTACTTAACTAGTTTGAGATCTGCCAGTGGGAGACTAATTAACGAACAACTGGACTGCAATGCCTAGAATAGCCATGAATCCAAATTAACATAAACCTTTAAACTCTTAATTGGAGTCCTAGCTTGCATTCAAGGTCTTGTGAATTGAGCCAGATTCAATTAATGAGCTTAAGTTAATTGGAACCACATTTCAACAACCTAGGTGTTTCGAATAGTAGTGCAAAAAAGAGGCATGCACGTCAACGGACATGCATTATCATGGCGTCAAGAGCATCTCCACATGCCGAAAGCACATGTAATACTCGTGCACCGCACACATCTCTCCATACTGCGGCATTCACACAAATCCAGGTGTCCTGTGAGGCGTCACTTCTTTCTTCGCTTTAATGAACATCTAAGGTTTTCTGACTATTCTGACTCAGACTTTCAGGGCCAAATTACCAACGTACAGTCACAGCATGATTAAGCGTATTCCCTGCCGATCGATGCCGCATAATTACGTGTCATCTCCCATTCTGCAGAATTAGCCCTGTCGGCTGATGTCCCCTCTTCCTGTCTGCCTCTCTCTCATCACACATTGTTCTGCAGCAGAAGAACATCAAGGTTTGATCAGGTCCGATGCTGGTACTGCAGCGCTACAGCAAGCCTACTAATAGGCATCCTGCCGAGCTGTCATTGCATCCTTCTACAGACAGCAAAGATAAATTATGCTGCTTATTAAAAAAACTCGCACCACAGACCAAAACGAAGCAGCTACAACTAAATACGGTTTCTCTCTGCGCAAAAGGCACATCAAACGAAGCAAAAATTGGATTCCAGCGGTCAAATCGTGTGGATTGTAATGACAAAGCACGCCTGTTATGGTGACTGCTTTTGCCAAAGTTTTTGTTTCACATTTCTTATTTTAAAAGTCCAATTCAAGATTTCATTACTCAGAAGAGTGGCTTTCCAACCAGCTGGGGAATTTCAGAAGGAAACCACTGAGCAACCTTCTCCGCTCCAGTTCCAAAGGTGCAAATAAACAAAAGCGCAGCACTCCGTGAAATCAATCAGGGGAGCCAACAGGTGGCAGCAGTCCAATCCAGCATTTGCATTCAATGGCACAATGAGGAACATAACCTCGGCCTCGCTTTCTAAAGACTCCATTAGCATTTGAGTGAAAGCAGTCGCGGGACGACAAGCGCAGCGTTTCCCCGTGTGTTTTACCTTATGTGACCCCAATAACTCAAGTTAAAACACTTTCACGTTGACTGAATCACACTCGGATGGGAGGCTGAAGCCAATTTAAAGGTGTACCATGTCATTTCATCCATGTTTTGCTTCTAGAGAAATGTGTGGTGCTGTTGACAACACAGTTTAAAATGATCAAGACTCATACCAGCTGCCTAGAAACAGACGTTTTAAGGTGTGATTAAACTTTAAGTTCCTGCGAATTCGCATGGCAAAAGGACGTTTGACCAACCGGGGAATCTAAATGTCACAGGTTGTCCTTTTAGCTCAATTTAAAGAATACAAATTTGCTTCCTGTGTGTCCCAGCTAAGAAAATTACAGTATGTTCTATAACATTCAGCTCATGTTCCCATTACGTTATGAAATCATTATTTCTGAATGTTCGAAACATCCAGATTTTATGCACATTTTTTATGCAAACATTGTAGCTAAGGGAACATTATAGTTTTTGTCATTTTGCAAACATCATGGGAATGGTACTTTTGAATGTTCTTGCAATGTTCTAAAACATGCAGCAACATTTAAAAAAATGGAATTCAGAAAAAACTTTCCATGAACATGAATGTATAAATAACATTTTTGTGCTAATGCTTTGAGCAAACGTTCTGCAGAACTGTTTGCAGAGAACCTTGCCAGAACATTCGGAGAACATTCCCTGTTTTTGCCAAGGTGTTGCAGGAAAGTGGATTACATAACACACACACTCTCAACTTAACAGGAGTCAGATATGCCTATGAATGCATTCCTAACCAAAAACACTTTTGTGTGTCACTGCATCCACACCAGCAGGTGTCAGCAGAGTGAAAAATGAACACTTAGCAAGTTACACCTGTCTTTGGTAACTGACTGTAACTGCTGGATTGAAATTCTTGCCTGACCTTCACTGAAGTTGACTAAATCAAAGTAGACTCGAGAAAACAACTGCCATGACCCATGTGTTTTCCACCATCACAAGATTATCTGGGATATATTCTGGGATGAACTGTTTCCTCTCGAACTCCATATGGAGACACATATGTGGAGTATTTCTCACATTAAGCTACTAAAACAGAAATAAGGAGAACAAAAACAGCATGAGTCATGGAAGGCACAGTTTCACCAAAAAACAGAAACCCTCTCATGCAGCAAAAAATATTAACCTACGCTTTATGCCACATGCAAAAACAACTAAAATAATCCCATTCTCATAAGGATAAACATATTCTACTGAACATACATAAATACACTAAAATAAAAAAAGCTATTCTCGTGACAGTTTTCGACAATCCCAATACCAGTGTAATAATAACTAATTATTCAGTGCGGCTTCCTTATTTAATTATGATTTTACCAGTCAGCACTAAAAATGTCCACCAAACTGTTTTCAGATAACTCAAAAATAAATATTGACATTAAATATTAGAGTAAATTAGATCATTCTGTAACTTTTCATTTATTAAAAGTTACAAAATATCTATAAACTAATATGAAATTTCAAGCCTCAATTATAAATATCTGGAAATACTCCATATGTTGTGTATGAAATCATGTTTACGAGTCAAAATGGGTCATACATCTCCAGCTGACTCATGAACTGAAGTGTTTCTGAGATTTCCTGTGACCGCTGTGTCTGTACACTTAAATCACAGTTTATTGAAAATACTGTACTGTTTTGAAGTTGACTGTTTGAACTGTGGAAGTTCTTCAAGGTCAGATATTATATGGAGCCATCAATTAGTCATCTGCACAACAAAACAAAAAAAGAGTTATTTTCGAAGCATCACACCATATACAAAACTGTAAAGTAGTCCTTTCATCTTGTGTCAATGTTTTCTCACTAATAATGGACTGAGTTCACTGGATAAACCACTTCATTGAAAACCACAACAAGATGCTTTATTTGTACTTGAAAAAGAGAGATAAGAATTCTTAAACCTCATATCTCAAGGTCTTCAGGGAAGACTACATCGAATGGTCTTTATTTCCTAATCGGCACCAATTATCAGCGGCCGCTATCTCAACGAATAGCTGCATAGCAGCTGCCGGCCTTGAAGCAAAGCCTGAGGGGAAAAAATCTCCTAGTTTGCCGTGAAAGTAAGATGAGGAGAACATTGTTTTTGTGTTAGCAATGAATCAGTCTGAACCTCAAAACAGAACTTTGGTCATGTACACTGTGACCATCAAGTGAATTGAGAATAAAAAAAGTCAAATTCCAGTGCAATTCATTTTGAAATAAGAAAGCAAAACGATGCAGAAATCTAATTCAAATCTATAATCAAAGACATTCATAAAATTGCTGCATGTGCCAGCAACGATTTTCACCTATTATATTTATAATTTTAAGTTCAATTACTGCCTTAAATCACCTTGGTTGTGCAAGTTACTTTAAAATATATTGAACTACATTTATGACCAAAAGGTTTGTATAACTTATAAATCTAAAATTTTATCATTTGTTAAATGTAAAAAACATAAGTTGCATGACTTACTGATCATAGTTTTACAGTATAGATTAAATAATATTAATTTATTTAATTCTCTCCTCTGTCCCCCTTCTCCACCTCCCACCACTTTGATAACCGCTGACGACTTTGCCTTTTTTTCACAGACAAAACTAGAACAATCGGTAACCAGTTCTCAACCCCACAAGACCTCCAATCAACCACATCCACTGCTCTAACTCCTTCTCCTTCTGTCCCCTCACCGAGGCAGAAGTATCCAAACTTCTCTCCAGCCATCCTACAGCTTGTCCTCTCGACCCAATCCCCTCACACCTTCTCCAAACAATCTCTCCCACACTCTTACTGGCACTCACACACATTATCAACACATCTCTCCTCACAGGCATCTTCCCCACAGCATTCAAGCAGGCTCGGGTAACCCAAAAAACCTACATTAAACACTTCTCTTTTAGAAAACTACAGACCTGTCTCTCTCCTTCCATTCGTAGGGAAAACACTCAAACGAGTTGTCTTCAACCAGCTCTCACGGTTTCTTTCACAGTACAACAAACTGGATGCTAAACAGTCAGGTTTCAGGAGTGGCCATTTAACAGAGACTGCGCTACTCTCAGTCACTGAAGCCCTGCAAATTGCAAAGGCTGATTCCAAATCATCAGTCCTCATTCTGCTGGATCTCTCTGCTGCTTTTGACACTGTCAATCATCAGATTCTCCTGTCTACCCTCTCATCACTGGGCATCACTAGGATTCCACTTCGCTGGTTTGAATCCTGTCTCTCCAGTAGATCTTTCAGGGTGGCCTGGGGAGGGGAGGTATCCAAACCACATCAACTGGTCACTGGAGTTCCTCAGGGATCGGTTCTTGGACCCCTCCTCTTCTCCACATACACTACATCACTGGGTCCCATCATACATGCACATGGCTTCTCCTATCAACGATGACACACAGCTCTATCTCTCTTTTCAACCAGATGACCCAACAGTAGCTGCACGGATCTCAGGCTGCCTGGCGGACATCTCGCCATGGATGAAAGAACATCACCTACAGCTCAACCTGGCAAAGACGGAACTTCTTGTCTTCCCTGCCACTCCGACTCTACAGCATGACTTCACGATTCAGTTAGGCTCATCAATGATTACCCCATCAACTTCGGTCAGAAATCTTGGTGTAATCTTTGATGACCAGCTGACCTTCAAAGAGCACATTGCAAAGACTGCTTGATCCTGCAGGTTTGCACTACATAACATCAGAAAGATCAGGCCCTTTCTGACAAAGCATGCTGCACAACTTCTTGTCCAGGCCTTTGTTGTTTCTAGACTGGACTACTGCAATGCTCTTCTGGCTGGTCTGCAGAGAAACACAATCAAACCTCTACAAATGATTCAGAATGCAGCGGCACGACTGATCTTCAACGAGCCCAAAAAAGCGCATGTTACACCTCTCTTCATCTCCTTGCACTGGCTACCAGTGGTAGCTCGCATCAAGTTCAAGACACTGATGATTGCATACAGAACTACCACAGGCTCAGCACCCTCCTACTTCCACTCACTATTACGAACCTACATCCCCTCCAGAAGTCTGAGATCAGCTAGTGAGCGACGCCTTGTGGTACCATCACAGAGAGGCTCAAAATCACTCTCCAGAACATTCTCGTTCACCATTCCTGGCTGGTGGAATAATCTTCCCACCCCTATCCGGAATGCCGGATCCCTATCAATCTTCAAGCAACAACTGAAAACTCATCTCTTTCGGCAGTACTTGACTTCATCCTAAACTCAAAAAAAAAAAACTCACTCTTTGCCTCTATCTTTCTCTCTGCTTACTAGCTTGTACTTATTTGAACAATGACTGAGACTTGGTGTTACGAGCACTTCCTCTGTCTGATTGCCTCTTCAAGATGAATCGCTTTTTGTATTCCCCAATTATAAGTCGCTTTGGATAAAAGCGTCTGCCAAATGACTAAATGTAAATGTAATGATTTATTGTTTATTAATAACTGTTTTAATATATTTAGAATCATTTTATTCTGTTTTTATTTCTTACTCATCTATTGTGATTATTTTATCATTATTTAACTCCTTTTTATGTAAAGTACTTTGAATTTATGCATGAAATGTGCTATGTAAACATTTCTTGCCTAATATTAAGCAAACTGAATATTATTTTAATATGAATAATATACCTAATAATTAATAAAACATTAATTTGAATTAAATAAATGTCATTTTATGGACCATGGTAGAAAAACATTTCATTTCATTCGGAACAACGTAAGATACTTGCCTCTTTTTAATTTTTTTTCCTAAAAACGTATCAGTAATAAGCTCTACCAACTGTTTAAACTGTAATGTTACAAGATGTAAAATGTTTGACATATAACAACTGCTGTATGATATTGTTTAATGCTCATGACTATGTCTGATTGTTTTAGAAATTTCATCACTTCTAAAATTAACAATACATGAATACTTCATACCCATCTTGACTTGTTTTACCGTTTGTGGACATGGAGTAATAAATCTTTAGGAAACTGCGGAATTTTTATGGATATATTTTATAAGGGGTCCTCAATCAAATTTTGACATATGGTACTCTCTCTCCCCTGTGGAACTTTGAATTTGAAATTCAATTCAAATTCATACTGAGACCTGATTCCTAAATTCAGATCCCTAAATTCAAATTAGAGGCTGGGGAAAAAAAGCACACAGACAAATCCCTGCAAAAAATTTGATTCAAATTCACACTGGTGAATGAACCCAGATTCCTAAACTCTGAATTGTGCACACGTTCACACTCACCTGGTGTTTTTGTCCTCAGTGGCTCGTGATGTTGCAAGGGTAATCATATTAGCATATCCACGGCTCTGTGTGTAGTTGTGGGAGTTTGAGGCAGCGTCGATGATCAAAAGAGCTCTTGACTGACAGAAGACTTCATCTGAGTCTGTGTACACACATCCATAGCCTACAGTGACTGTAAGGAGAATCAAGTATTGTACATGCTTTGTAGTGATAATTAGTGTCTGAGCAGAGTCGAGCAAACAATCTGATTCCCCCATGAAATAACACTGCAGTGTTTACATTTTTACATCAGCTACTGTTCATTTCCAAAATAAACAGACACATATTGGCCTATTGGGCTTAATATAAATATAAATGTGAATAAAACCAATAAAAATAATCACAAAAACCAAGCAAAGCTCAAGCAATATCATGCAATGTACAAAACGTGACATACTGTAAGATACACTTCAGCGCAGTGGCTTTCAATTGGTTTTGCATTTGAAAAGTGCCTAAATTGTTTATCAGAAGTAAACAAAATTATCCTTACATGAATTGTATTAAAATTACTCAGAACCACAGTTTTGTAAATCCATTAGCAGGAAGTATGATTTAAAAACCTTTCACAGAGAACAAGCACTAATATTGAATTAGTATTAGTCATCTTATCAAATGGCATGTATAATTGCACCAAAACACCATGTGTGATTGGATGCAGGGCCTTCAGTTTCAAAACCAGCAAGAAAAATGTGTGAATCTGCCCTTTTAAATGTCAGTGTTTATGATATGCTAACTATGGATGACTATAACGCTAGTTATGTTGCATTATTTGAATTTAGCATTGTTTTTAATCCAGATGAGAAGTACTGCTACTGTGATCATACTGTGTTTGAATCAAGCACATGGTTTGAGCCAAAATGGCTGATTTGGTCCATTTACTTACTGTGATTCTTTGAACACATTTCTCATTAGACAATCCAAGTGGAATCATTCACTGTAACGAAAGCTCAAATTCCTACAGAGAAGCAATGAATCACAAATCAAACATGTCATGTGGGAATGGGCTAGTCAGCAGCCAGTTTCACTGAGTTTGTGACTCTTAAGCTGTGATTGGTGGAATGCTGTGAGGGGGCGGAGCCTTAGAGGAAACACCTGTTTACCTGCTTCAGGTGAGTGTGAGAGCTGAATAGAGGAACTAGCAAAGAAAACACCTGAGAGCACTGCTGAGTTTGTTGGATTACTCTGAATTTGGTTGTTTCGTTAAGAGGTAATTTTAATTTTTTTGCAGAAATCCCTTTTTTTATTTGAGTTTACGTAAGCTGTATGTTAACAAAAGAACAGGAGCTTGTTGTGATAGGAAGGACTGCAGTTTGGACTTTGCTCTTTATAAAAGCTAACAGAAATGAAATCCTTGCCTGCTCTGACCTCCATTAATTAGTTTTTCTGGCTTATTTAATTTCTTATGAGACTGAAATGATTACTGTAGACTCTCAAATAAGGCTTATTGAATTAAAAGAAGTCTGATTTCATTGTGAAAGGTGTGTGTGTGTGTAGTACATGTTTAAGCTCTATTCAGTTTTCAGGGGACTCTCTTCCTCAAGGTTTAATTACTGTGTGTTTTATTGGCACATGGTTTCTTCCTTAAATGATTTATAGACACAAAGATAAGAATCAGTTTCTGTGGTTGGGGAGTCCTTTCTTTCTGATAACTCTACCTCATTATAATGTTTGAGTCATATACTGTAGGAACTGCCATTCTCTTGAGTGATTTGCATTTTATACATACATGCATGCAAATAGTATAGGCAGAAATTTTAGCCAGACACTGTTTGAGATGTTAGGATTTGGATTTGCCCATCTGGTCAAAATATCCTAACACACTTGTCAATTGATAGTGGACTTTTCCTGGTTTAAATTATTTATAGTGAATTTTGAAATGTGCTAAATGTTACTTTAAACAAATATATATTTAGGTACAGTTATATTTTTTTATATTGATGTATAGTCATATTTTATTTACGTGCTTTTAGATGCTTTTATAAAATAGACAAAAAAGTATATATATGATTAAATTTAAATGCTATATACATATAGTAATTATAGAGTACACACACACATATATATATATATATATATATATATATATATATATATATATATATATATATATATATATATGTATATGTGTGTGTGTGTGCTGTCAAACGATTAATCGCATCCAAAATAAGTTTTTGTTTACATAATGTGTTTATTTATTATGCATATATTTTTGAAAATATTTATATGTATTTGCATGTATATATTTATATTCATATAAATTATATCATATAAATGTATTTCATATATAAACGTAAAATATTTTTCTTAAATATATACATGCATGTGTGTGTGTTTATATATACATAATAAATATACACAGTACTCACACGTTATGTAAACAAACACTTTTATTTTGGTTGTGATTAATCGCGATTAATCGCTTGACAGAACTAGCACGAGCACACACACATACACACACACACACATATATATGCTTTTATCATTTTTTTCTCATAAAACAGACAATATATTTTAAATATCATATATAGAGAGAGATTTCTTGTTTAGATACATAGACAGACAGACGATATGTTTTTTTCCACCTTTGAATCGAAACTCAAGACTTTCTCATTTCAGCTAAAATGACATTTGAATTTGTCTTATGTGAGACCCTTATCAGAATCAGATGATTCACACTTGCAAATGAGGTGTCCAGTCAGCGAGGGACAATGACAGTCTGTGCTTTTTCCCCCAGGTTTTCTGTGAGAGAAGCTGACATTTGGCTATGAGCAAGTTCTGGTTTAACTTCCCCTTACCTTTGGCTGCGTTATTCATCACTGCAGTATGTCTAAATCATGCAGGTGTGTAAAATATTATTTTTTTTATTTATTTAACACTCTCTTTGAGGGCTTTCTGTGTTAAAGGTCACTTTTCTCTTCACTTTGTGTGGGCTGTATCAAGCTTCTACGGCAATCTATGTGTGACCATGTTATGCATAAATTAACCCTGCATATTAAGAAGTTGTACTGGCCTCCCACTCTACTTTATGCATATTCTAGCACTGAATATTACTGGATCTGAGATTCACTTCAATGCACTTGCATGTGCATTTCAGATTTGAAAAAGCAGCAGATGTAGTGTGCATAAAACAATAAGGTCCTTCATTATCTGTGAGCGTGATTTGCAGCGTGTTAAATGCACTGAAATTATAGAGCATGAAAATGTGATTTTTTTTTTTTTTTTTGACGCTCTCAGGGTTTTAACCCAGCGTGTTGCTCAACACATTCACGTCTTTATTCCAGCTGAGGGAGACAATCCTTAAATCACACAGACACTCCCTGTGTTTTGTGTGAATGTGCAATACTAACAGGAGTGACACAGTCGTCTGACATGTTCTGTTGTTTTGGTGGTGCTAAGAACAAGATGAACGTGACAATCTGTAACATTTCTCCCCAAAAAATAAATAAATAGCAGATGCCCCTAGCAAAGACTGCTCATCTGTACTCAAAGCAGTTTTTGGTGATTTTGAGACTCAAAGACTGACAGGAGTATCTGAGGACTGTGGAGCTCATCCGTTCACGTTGCAGAGATCATCTAATTGCTGTTTCAGGCATTATGTCTGTTCATTCGGCCATGAGTTTCTAATGACAGTAAACAGTTGTTGTTTTACTTGCACATCATTCATAGAAATTAATAATCTTAGTTGGACATTCATCTAACACTTTTTAAATGTTACTACTTAACTTCAGAAGGTTCAGAGAACATACAAAAGTTCCCATAATGTTCGCAAAATGATAAAATGGAATGTTCCCCTAGATCACATAACCAAGAAAAAAAAAAAAAAAATGTTTTAAAGCATTAAAAAAAAAAAAAAACTGGATGTTTTGATCATTGTGAGAACATTTACAAATAACATTTTCATAATTGAAAATGTTGTGAATGTTAGCAAAACTTCTTAATATATTTTGTTAACTGGGAATGTTCTCAAAATGTTAGCACACAACGTTTTATGTTCAGAAATGTTTTAGTTAGACATTAGTCTAATATTTTTTTAATGTTGCTACTTGTATCAGAATGTTCAGAGAACAAAAAAATTATAATAATAAGCTATTTTCATTCGTGTAAACAAGATATTTTAAATGTTTTTAAAAACATTAATTAAAAATGGACGTATTAAATATTCAAAGAGAATTAAAAAATAACATTTTCATAACTTAACAGGAACATTAGCACAACGTTGGTAAAATATATTTTTGTTGGGTTACGAATGCTTTGAGTAAACGTCTCTTTTCTATGCAACTTATAGGCTTAAAATAGAATGTTTTGTATTTGCTACAGTATTCCGCTTGGTGCGGCTAATGCTGTGCTATTACGTCTGTGAAAAATGATCTAGTGATTGTGGCTCAGATAATTTATCAAATAATGGAGAAGAGAGTTACAAGCAGCCATATATCCAGCAAAATTCAGCATGTCGTCAAGTGCACTTTCAGCATTTAAAGAGGCGATGGATGGTGTCTGGATCGAGGCAGTAGAGTGATGCATGCAGACTGTCGCAATTTGGACTGTGCAGCATCATCTTCCACAATCTAGCACTCAGAACCAACCCGCAAGATTGGAAATTGCACTTAGCAGATTTTCTATCACAGACAGAACAGAATGTGCAAATAAACAGCACTATTAGCAGCCGTGATTTATTATAACAAATTCCACTCTTGATCTGTTTTTGAAAGTGCATATTATGGGAAACGTGACTATTCTGAAATAAATGCCACTCCTTCCTCAGACAATTATTGAAATTAAGCTGCAAAAAAATTATTTCTTCAGTTATGGCATCACAATGAACACATGATCAAATATCATAAGGCTAATCAACAACTTGGAAGTTTCATCTCTCATGCAAAGAGGTTAGCCAATCATAAAAGAGCTAATCTGCATGATAAATGTCCAGAAGCAAAAGCAGCCTGTTTAAATGGCATTAAAAACAAATTGCATCTGTTTTAGGTGCAAGAAACTTTGACTTTCAAACAAAGCATAGAATATGGGCTCTTTAAATCAATGTGCCAAAAATTAACCCATTATTCTGTATGTCTCTCTCTCTGTGAACTCATAGCTTTGGCCATACAGGTGACATCCACAGGACCACAGACGGTCAAGAAAGCCCAGGGGGAGAGTGTTACTCTGGGCTGCACATACACCTTGGATGCTCTAGATGTCGGAGACCTGGACATTGAGTGGACACGCGTCAGTCAAGACATGACCCAGAAAGACGACCTGGTGAGAGAGTGCTGAGAATACAGAATAGAGATTAAAGCACATTCAAGCACATCCTGTATTGATACTCGGGCTTGTTACTAGCATCTTTAAGAACAGCAAAAATGAAAATAGATCCGTCATCTTTCGAAAGCATCAAAATGTGCTTAAAATACACTTCTTAAGATGTTTCTCAGAAGGCATAAGAGTAACTGGCAATGTGAAGCGACTTCTATTTAAATGGCATTTTTAAACCACTTTTATATACTCATATAAGGGTTATTTTCTTTATTTTCAACTAAAACCAAGGTTAACTAAAACTAACTTTCAATAACTGGCACGGCAGCAGATTGGCAGAGCGTTATGACGTCAGAATGATGATTGGCAATCGAGTCAGCCAATAAGCACCGGCCTAGAAGCGGAGCACAAAGTAACACGAAACGACTGGAGAGTGAGAAAAAGAAACAATATACACAAAACACACGTGGAACGTAACATATTATATTTAATGCAAATGACAAAAGTGCAACACACTAAGTATAAAAATAAAAACTATAAAACTAATTCAAAATATTCATATAAACTAAACTAATAAAATAAATTATACATAGATTTTAAATGACTTAATATAAATTATAATAAAACTGAATTAAAATAAAATATAATGATATTTTAAATATAATAAAATATAATGAAAAAATTAATGAACTATATAGACGTTTAATAAAAATAAATAAAATGACACTAAAATTCGAAGTAGAATTAAAATTTAAAATAAAAAAATCTCACTTATTTCAGAAAACGGAGAATTCCCATGCTGACCTCAAAGTTAAAATAACAAAAAATAATAATAATAATTAATTAATTTTAAAACATAGCATCTTAATAATGCTAAAATAACATTGGCACTAAATGGTAATGACACTAAAATAACACTCATATTAATTGAGAGACTGGAATATTTGTCACACTGCATGACCATTTAAAGTAAACTATGAAGGAAGAAAGTGCAAAGAAAGCATGCTGTGCAGCTTTTCTTTACGTAACATCTGTTGTTTTTGATCAGACAAGAATGTAGGAATGTTTTCAGCTCCATGTAGATCACAGTCTCCACCTCATCAATCGTATCATCTTGATGGATTTTGCAATTTCCTCCCATTTCTACCTTGTCCAGACCGCTTCACCTCAGGCTTTCCTGGGATGCGTGTGGAGATTCAGAGAAATCTGAGCGTAATGCGCCATCTTAATGACGGCAGGAGGTTAGACCTGTTATATTAGATAAGACTCACTGAGCTGCGTTTCTCTGTCTGACAGATCTTATCCTACACGGGAGGGAAACAGTACCAGCTAGGAAGTCCAGACCTGATAAGTCGCTTTAAGTTTGTTGGTGACCCGAGTCGCGGCGACGCCACGGTCAGCTTTACCAGCCTCAAGGTCTCGGACACGGCCACGTACCAGTGCAAAGTGAAGAAGACACCCGGCATCGATTCGAGGAAAGTGACTTTAGTAGTGCAGGGTGAGGACGTGCACATTCTGTGAATTTGCTGACCGGTTCTGACACTCTTATCAAGCCAACGGGTTTCTGTTTTACCGGTTCTCTCCACCCTAGCCTGCCCCTTTCATCCAGTCGCTCATGATGTGACATGACTGGAATGGTAGGTGGGGTGGACGCTCTTTGTTCAAGACTGCCTCCTGTTTTCCTCTGCTAACCTCAGCCCAACCCCGCCACCTCATCTGTCTAGAGACTCAATGATCTCCACGCTCTTGTAAAACTCAGGCTCAGTACTGCAAGCCTTTAAGAGTACAGTGTAATTATAGCTTCATTTTTAGACTTCAAATAATATCAAAAGTTTGATTTACTTTTTTCAACCTTTTCTGGTTTCAGTTTAGTGTTATATATTTAAAAAATTTTTTGAAGGATAGGGATTTTTGCACTGTTAGGGATTTTTAGAGACATGTTTTAGAGTTCAAATATGAAATCAAAAATAATGAGGGTAACACTTTATTTTAGGGTCTCTTAATTAGTTGCTTATTAGCATGCATAGTACTGTATATGATATTAGCCATTTATTAGAAGTAATTAAGCACACAATAATGCCTTATTCTACAAGACCATATTCTACATCCCTAACCCTACCCAATACCTAAACTTAACAACTATCTTACTAATTATTAATAAGCAGCAAATAAGGAATTTATTGACGGAAAAGTCGTAGTTAATAGTGAATGAGTGTTCCCTATTCTAAAGTGTTACCATAATGGTTTTTACAGACATCGTTTTTATTAGTTTTGGTTTTAGCCAAGTTTTTATTCCCAGTTAACAAAAAAACAATAATGATACTTTTATAGTTTTTATTAATATTTTGATATTGATATGATATTTATTGATTTGATATTAATATATTGATGTTTTTATTTATATATTTTCTGAAATAGTTTGGGATTTTTAATATGTCTATATCTTTTAGTTTTTATTTGCTTTTACTTACGTTTTAGTTTATTTAATACATAAAGTTAAACTAAATGAAAACCAGAAATGTTGCCCTGGCAGCTAACTGAAATAAACAAACAAATAAATAAATATTTTTTTATTAGATTAGTTAACATTTATTTTATTTCAACTAAATATATTTGTATGGTTTTAGTTTTAAATTTAGTTTTAGTTTTACGGGGAAGTCGTGGCCTAGTGGTTCGACAGTCGGACTCGTAATCCAAAGGTTGCGGGTTCGAGTCTCGGGCCGGCAGGGATTGTAGGTGGGGGGAGTGAATGTCCAGCGCTCTCTCCACCCTCAATACCACGACTGAGGTGCCCTTGAGCAAGGCACCGAACCCCCAACTGCTCCCCGGGCGCTGCAGCATAAATGGCTGCCCACTGCTCCGGGTGTGTGTTCACGGTGTGTGTGTGTTCACTGCTGTGTGTGTGTGTTCACTGCTGTGTGTGTGCACGTTGGATGGGTTAAATGCAGAGCACAAATTCCGAGTATGGGTCACCATACTTGGCTGAATGTCACTTCACTTCACTTCACTAGTTAACTATAATAACAATATATTGACTATTCACAGTATATTTGTGACCGTTTTGCTGACAACATAAAATTAGGCCGCATTGTGAATCGTGCAATGCTTTTAATGCATTTCCATGTGGCCATTCAGTTTTCTAAACAGCGTAATACAAATTTCACAGTCCTTCCTTGTCTTGTGATTTGCAGATACGAGATATGAGTCAGTCAACATGAAAGTGCATTCATTCGCAACCTATGCACTTCCTTAAATGTGACGCATTTCTACATGAAACTGGATAAGAGGGAACAATTATTATGGCTTGATTTTTATCTATGAGGAACAATTTAGATTGTTAAAAACTGTCCGACCTGATGTGAGGTTCAAGCATGTATGTCAAATGTCATAAATTAAATAAATAAATAAATAAATAAGACTCAAATATTGAGATAAAAATGTTGTGCTCTATATTGTCCAGCCCTAGTAAATGTTACAGGTTCAAAACAAATCAGTTTGCTCCATGCATCAGTGATGTGATTTTTTGTTTTGGTTTCTTTCAGTACGACCTTCGCCCCCGAAATGCTGGGTGGAAGGTAGCGAGGAGAAGGGCGGAACCGTTTCGCTCCGCTGCAAATCTTCCCAGGGTTCACCCCCTCTAAAATATGCATGGAAAAAAGAAAGCGGAAACCTGCCACCAACCGCAACACAAAGTGAGTTCCCACCGGTGAACGCAGGTCTAGTGCAACACTATTCAGCAAATACTTCAAGCGAAAGTTTAATATTCGGTGCCGCTTGAACAGCCTGTAGCTTCAGGCCTGTGTGTTGTCAAGCCAAATACAGCTGCTGTAGCCTAGATGAAAACAAAAACATTTTTTGAGCCTCATAGCAACCAAACCATTTTTGCTGTGTGCAATCTGCTGTAAACGCCGCTACAGGTCCTTTCGCAATGGCTGCACATTCTGAATGGCTCTTTTGTTTGAAGATCCCCAGACCGGAGAGCTGCTAATCAGTAACCACAGCGACAGCTACAGAGGGATGTACCTCTGTGAGGTCAGCAATGAAGTAGGCACTGAACGATGCACATACGCCCTACAAGCATATAACCGTAAGTATGGGTGGGTCTGGAATGTATCTGCACACCTAAGCTTCACTTAACGTCTGAATGTGAGCGCATCAGACAACATTTTATTCTCTGACAGAAAGACAGCACAGACATTTTACAGAAAGACGAGGTATCAAAGAGGTAAACCAACAGAATCAAACCTGTGAACCAACTCCAGGGCAGGGCTAAAGTAGACTAATGTTAGTGTAATCACACCATAAACCTGTCTTTTTAGTCTTTAAGTGCCAGATATTGGTGTCATATCATTGAATTTGTATTTAATGTAGGGCTGCATAACAATTAATCACATTCAAAGTAAAAGTTTATGTTTACATACTATGTGTGTGCATGTGTGTACAGTATACAAATACACACACATATGTAAAAAATATTTGTATGAATATGTATTTCTACTTGTATATGATTTATATTTAAATCTTTTTTTACTATATACATGTATGTGTATATTTATATATACATAATAAATATACAGTGTACACTCACATATAGTATGTAAACATAAACTTTTATTTTGAATGCGATAAATCGCGATTAATCGTTTTGCAGCCCTAATTTAATGTGATCACAATTTAATACAAAGCATTGTAAGTTACTAATTATAAAGCTTTCATTTCCATGGTTATTCAAACAGCACATGAAGTATACAGAAAGCGAACAAACAACATTTACATTATCAATCACTGACTTCAGTCTATCGCTTTTTAAAAAACTCCATTATAATCAATGAAGCTGTCTACACTCTGAAACTAATTTCGTACTTACATGGTACATATATGATGAGTATTCGCGAGAGTGCAGAATTGAGTTAGCAAGTGCTGTGCGCACACTGTACAAAACTCACCTGAATGCCTTTGATTGGCTGTTGGATTCATAAGCACAACAGAATCGTGTGCGATTGGCTGTAATGCGCAATGCTGTAAACGCACCTAAATCGAAATGTGATGCAACAGGAGCTGATCCAAATGTAATACCATCAACACTTTTAATTTAATTTTCACTTTATTCGTGACAGCCATAATATATTAAATAAGGTCTTTTTTGACCAACTTGGTGATCAAAATTACCAAAATACCAGCTGATTTAAAAAGATGAAGCAAAAATGGCTAAAAAAAAGTGTGGTTGGTGAAAAGCAAAGATCCTGAAGCTTTTGACACGCAGATGCCTCTGAGTTTGATGCCATTTAACCATTTTATCTATTATATAAGTGGTTTAATTGTCTACATAATTAAGCATAAGTCATTTGTAAGTAAACGTCTCTTTGTGATGGAGAAAGGTGATGCAAATCATCTTAAATCTAGAAATCCAGACATTCTCTTGTGTATTCAGCACATTTCTGTTCAGCGTTCATACCTCATAATCAGGCCAACTGCAGTAGCATATCTGTTTATAAAGATCATTATGCAGTATGTGTATGCAGTATCTTTCCTGTAGCTCAAGTAGTAGAGCATGGCGCTAGCAACGCCAAGGTCATGGGTTCGATCCCCAGGGAAAGCAAGAGCTGATAAAAATGTAAAAGCTGTAACTTGAATGCAATGTAAGTCGCTTTGGACAAAAGCGTCTGCTAAATGCATAAATGTAACTGTAATGTAAATGTGTCCTTGAACGACTTCTGTCAGCTCAATAGAGGATTTTGTGCCATATATTATTTTCATAAACCTATTTATTCTCCAGATGATTTCGTGAGACTGAAGATTTTGTGAAATTTCAACTGCATTTTCAGATTAATTGTTTCTCAGGTTAAGCGTGAGCCACTACATAATCTGTTTTATCCAAATCTTTTATTTCTAGCAACCAACAAAGCGGGTTTGATTGCTGGAGCTGTGATTGGTGCATTGCTGTTGCTGCTCCTCCTCCTTTTGCTAATCTGGCTCCTGATTTGCTGTTGCAACAAGCGACGCTATGAAAAAGAGGTTGCTAATGAGATCAGGTGAGATATTGCTGGTTTATTATAAGTTGCAATGAAACTGAAGTAATAAGGTGATTGGAGATGTCTGGCCATATGTCGTTTTCACCAGAAGGTCCAGTTACATATACTTTTTAATTATAAGCTAAAGTGAGAACATGCATTATGAATGCCTTCACTGTCTCTAATCCAGAATATTAAGGCTAGACATCACAGGTGAATAAGGTCAAATTTAAACTAATAGATATCTTCATACTTCACCAGTTGATTAATCGCAGTACATTAAGGCAACTGTTTTGTATCACAAGTTTCTGAAATCTTATTTTTAAATATGCAAATATAGATAGGAATGAAACTGGAAAGTTTAGTGTAAGTTCTGCTAAAGAGTTGATTTCTGGAATCACTTTTAAAGATGCATATTGTATTTGAAACATCATTTTTGCAAAAGGTTGATGGACATAGTGGTTGGTTTGGTTTATTTATTTATATAGCACTACTAAAAGAACCCCGGGGGCTGCCCACAGTGCTTTACATAAGAGCAAACAACCATAACACCATCACACACATATAGACAATCTGATAATCGCATATAATCTACTATGTAGTTTAACTCCCATAAGCTGCCACCCCAAAGTGACACATATTTCATATCTCCTGAAATGCAAAAACTCATTGGTTGTGTTGAGTTGATAAATTTATATTTTGTTAAAAAATAATGGGAAAAAACTCCTTGGTTCTGTATCACGCTGGCTAATGGCATATTTTAGCTTCAAAGGGGTGAAAATCACCAAAGCGCAACAACTTTTTCTTTTCTTTTCTTTTTTTTGTACAACATAACTTTCCACTAAAGTTCAGATGCAACTTGAAATTTAAGCATAATCAACTTGACTGTACAAGTCATTTCAACTCAAATTACATTAAACATTAAGTTGAATTTCATATAACTTATCAAAATAAGTTGAGAAATGTTGATGAGTTAGAATAATGTAAAAACATAAGTTGCCATGACTTACTGATCATATGTTTTTATAATAAACATGAAACTTTTGGAGGAATTTTTGGAAATTCCATTCAAAGTCTTTTTGGCTCAAAATCCTGAGCGGTGTGAATGGGCTCAACACTGGCATACTGTCTGACTACATGCTCAAAAGTTTCCCTTCGGCAGGGGAAGTAAATCATAGATGAAGAATGTTTCACAACAAATCATGGGTAAAAACACTTCTGACTAATCAGCAATACTGGTTATTCATCAATCATAACCACACCCAATAATGATTAACTGGATTTGTCCCAGATATACGGTATGTAGGTGACCTCTTTCTACTTCGCCTGTACTGTAAATATCAATTTCCTTTACCGTATTTTAGGGAGGACGTTGCAGCTCCGGAGAGTCGCCCGGGAAGCCGTAACTCCAGCTTCCGTTCTGTACTGAATTATCGTGCCCATCCGGGGATCCATTACAACTCTGTGGGCAAAGCCGATGTCACACGGGTCGGATCCGGTCACAGCAGTACCTACACCGAACGCAGCAGAGTCCAAAGGGAAGCCAGCATGCTTGCGTCTGATCACATGCCTCCGCTCAGATACGACAGCAAATACGGATACCCCGTATAACCACCAACGTCCTGCCAGGGGACACATCACTGAAAAGATTAAACTCACTAAAAAGATGCAATACTGTGCAAGACCATGGCAAGATTGGAGGACACTAAAACTGCAGAAGAATATTCACATATGTGAATTTTCCTATTGTTCAGGATAGAGGTCTGCTAATATATGTGTATAGTTGTGTTGATGTATTTTTGTATGATTGTTTTATAAGTATTTAGGTCAAATGTGCTCATGGTATTAATTGGAATATATTAATCTAATAAACCTCATAACAATAAGTTCAGTCTTTTAAGACTGATAGTAAGAGATTTAAAGTGTCATCTTAGTGGTTGTTTACAAGGGTGATTATATAAAAAATATCAAAAACACCGTAAGCGAAACACACAGATCTGAAAAAAACTAATTAAAACACTTTGTAATTCAGGCCACTAGTTGGCGATGTCAACTAGACACATGCACCCATACACATTAAAGTACATACCCGCGCAGATGCATATTGAATGAACACGTAATGACTAAACACATAGTAGATACAATAGTTATATCAATAGTTATCACAAATTTGCATTTTTGTAGTTTACACAGAGAAGACGATAATGCTATCGTTTTCAGCAACTTTCACTCTGAAACCTGTTTTCAAAAGTTTGCTTTCAAGCCCACAAACGGTCATTGTCGTGTAAATGAACGACCAAAACAAATTTAGTTGTGCCCCTATTTTGGGTAATGAAAGGTTCATATTTTGGTTTTGGGAGTCCCCAACAACAGGGTGACATGCACGCAAGGTCAAAAAATACTTTCATTTTCTTATATGTATTTATTTTTCAACTTATTTGCTCAAAGACTCCGAAACGATTCGTTCAACGATTCATTTTTCCAAACCCCTCCTATGCATGACTCTAATCTGCAGTAGCCCCTCACTGCAGAACAAGATCCAGAGGGCGGGGTTGGATCCACATCCAGGGGGTGGAGATGGTAGGTTTAGGGATGAGGATGGGTGGTTTAGGGATCAGGGGGTGGAGACGGGTAGGTTTAGGGATGGGGATGGGTGGGTTTAGGGATCAGGGGGTGGAGACGGGTAGGTTTAGGGATGGGGATGTGGGGTTTAGGGATCAGGGGGTGGAAACGGGTAGGTTTAGGGGTGGAGACGGGTAGGTTTAGGGATCAGGGGGTGGAGACGGGTAGGTTTAGGGATGGGGATGGGTGGGTTTAGGGATCAGGGGGTGGAGACGGGTAGGTTTAGGGATGGGGATGGGTGGGTTTAGGGATCAGGGGGTGGAGACGAGAAGGTTTAGGGATGGGGATGGGTGGGTTTAGGGATCAGGGGGTGGAGACGGGTAGGTTTAGGGACGGGGATGGGTGGGTTTAGGGATCAGGGGGTGGAGACGGGTAGGTTTAGGGATGGGGATGTGTGGTTTAGGGATCAGGGGGTGGAGACGGGTAGGTTTAGGGGTGGAGACGGGTAGGTTTAGGGATCAGGGGGTGGAGACGGGTAGGTTTAGGGATGGGGATGGGTGGGTTTAGGGATCAGGGGGTGGAGACGGGTAGGTTTAGGGATGGGGATGGGTGGGTTTAGGGATCAGGGGGTGGAGACGAGTAGGTTTAGGGATGGGGATGGGTGGGTTTAGGGATCAGGGGGTGGAGACGGGTAGGTTTAGGGATGGGGATGGGTGGGTTTAGGGATCAGGGGGTGGAGACGGGTAGGTTTAGGTATATGTAAGGTGGGAGGAGTTGGATCTAGATCCAACTACACCTCCTGGATCTTGTGTTCTGCAGTGAGGACCATCTCCTAATATGCGGTGATTGGTCAATTTCATTTAAAGCAGTGTTTGTGAGCTTTTAACGCTCCAAAAGTGTTACCTAGTGGCAAAGAATTCATTTGCCGTTTCATTCAGATGCTAATTTTTAATGTTAAAGGTGCTGTATGTAGAATTGACCATATCTGCAAACCTATTATGGTATTTTTAGGCTTTAATAGAGTCCAAATCCAACATACAGCACCTTTAATGTCAACTTGAAACGGCTTGGGATCGTTTACAACTCGTTTCAATGATTCAGAGTTGACTCTTTCTTCTTTCAAGACTTTACAGGATGTTTTCATTCTTTTAGAGCTGTGTTACACACTGCATGAAAGGTCATTTTCAAAAATCCATAATAGGGACACTTTAACACACTACCAGACTTTCAAGTTGCTCCAACCAAACTCATGTTGCTAGGAGATGCGTGACAAAACAAAACAACACATGTTCTAAAATCAGCTCCAAATATGAAGCATGTTTCATGTCCTCAGACTGGATGAAATCAGAGTCTGAAGAAACAAAATGAGTTGTGTGTGTACAGAGTTTGTGCCCACCATACACGGCGTGAATTTCTGTGAAATCTGTCAAGCCCGACTGCCCGAACTCTACAACTGGCTCTGACTTTCTCCAACTAGTGTCAACTCGTCCAGACTGCAAATCTGTCCTAGAGTCATGTGGTGTGTTCCAGACTGAAGTTTACCTCAGACAGATCAAACTTGACTGTCAAAGGAATTTCTGTGGATGTTTGCCAGCGATGGATTTGTGTTGAATCATATGAAATAAAATAATGTTTTCTAAAGCCACTTTTTAAAATGTATATTCTGATTTAATCTGCTGCATTAATATTTTTAATTTGTTTAATATTAATAGCACCAACTGACTGAAATTAAATCAGGTTAAACTTTTTTTTTTTTTTTTACATTTTGAATTATATTTAATTGTTTTATTTTTTTCTGTTGTCACTTTTAGTATTTTTTGTTCTGTTATTTTTATTAGTTTTGTTTATTTTTTTGAGTATGTCTAAAAAAAAGTTAGATGTATTGTTTATATTCCTTTTTTATTTATTTTAAATTATTTAGTTTGGGCTATTTTAGCACTTTAAGAAGTGTTGCCTTGCAACCAGCTGAAATAAAAATGTTCACATTTTATTTTAGTTAACATTTATTTTGATTCAAATAACTGTAGTTTCAGTATTGTATGGTGGTGATTGCATTCAGAAAGGCCTCTGTCTCTAATATGTTATTTATTTATTTATTTTTAGTTTCTGGCTAACCGTTTTTCCCTTGTGATGCACCTGCATTGAGAAGCATTCAGTTCAAATCAGCAGTGTGATTTGGAGATGATGGGAAGGAAATGGTTTGCTCGGTTTGATTTGCATCTGCCTCTAATAGGCAGGTCAATCAATGCACTGCAGTAGTGTTGTGCAAGATCGCCCCCCGGCTGCAGTGTCACTAGCCCGCCTAATGCTCTGTTCAGATCCAATCAATTTATTTCTTTTCCACTTTTCTCACTGAGTTGTTTGACTAATAACCTGTGAGAAAATAGGTCTGGACTGAAATCAGAAGCGCGTGGGAGAACGACATGAAAGGATGTTTGAAATTAAATTAAGCGCATTCACACGGCCTGTTTTCAGGGACACATTCAGTGTTATTGTTTTTATGACAGACTGAACACAGATGAATTTACATTTACTTGCACAAAGCGAACACGATTTTCCTTGCCAAGGTTCATTAGACACGAAAAATCAATATTTTGATGCAAAGAAAACCAAGAAAGATTTGCCTTGCAAACCATCATTACACCAGCTTGATTTTCTGAAATAAACACGAGAGCAAACTCATGGGTATTCTGGGTTGTTGGCATGACTGTTATGCAGTTGCTAAGGAGTTTTGAGTCTAATGGCACATTGCTAAGTGGTTGCTAAGAAGTTGTTTTACAGAGTACACCTTCAAGCCTCATATTCAGGACTTTTCAATGTAGGCTACATCTAATGGATTTTTGCTTATCTTTTGCCCACAGTAAAAAAAAAAAAAAATGGTGCATGATTGCTTTAAAAATAACAGCAGGTGAGTTACTAAACTTGTCTATGCAATGATTCACTAAGACAATTTCTAGACTATGTATCTGATTTCAATCCAGTAGAATCGCTTAAGTGCATTCAGTAAAGCGTGACTGTATCCAATAAGAGCAAAAAGCCCAAACTAATGGCTTCCTGACAGAAATGATATTGTTATTATACACAATGAGAGCATTTCTGCTGGGATAGATCAGGTTTTATCTGCTCATCTGTTGTTTTATGGCTCATTCCTGTAGCATTTGAACACTATAACTTAAGAAATGAATATGCTTGTGTTGTTTTTTAAGAAATACTATGGCTTATACACAATGGCAGGACAATTAACAGGATGATACAGTGGCTATCAACTTGATATTTCGATTTATTATAATGTTTTCTATTTTTTATCAGCTTTAAAGTGAGATAAACCTACTAATGCCACATATTCTACATAATTCATAACAGAATACCTACTGATTTTGTGTGCAGTTTGTCCCTCTGAAATGATGTCACCTCCTGAAGGATGATATCAGTAAGACACCTTTTAGTGAAATGGATTTCTACAAAGAAAACCTATAAAAGAATTGAGCATATGTTTGTGCAGAGAAACAAAATGATCAAACTGAAATATCTCCTAATAAATAACCTGCTTTTCATGTTATAAACAAACATCCACACTAATGAAATGACTTACAATCCACCCGGTTCTCAGTTTAAAGTGAAATTTTGATCAAAGAAAACTAATTCACATAACTCCATCTTTTAAAAACAGTCAATTTAATATTTTCTCCAGTATATTAGGATGAGGACATGAAAACGTGCCATTAATCTTCTTGAAAAGGAACTATAGTTGTGTGTTTGTCCAATTAAATCACTTTTTATCGGTCTATATGAATGCATTGTGATTTATTATTTAATAGCCATAACAGCTTTCATGGTTTATGAGATGTTTGGATTCACAAACAGAATACTGTAGGTTCTCCTGATTAGCCGAGGCTTTAATCCGTCGGATCTGTGGGTAAAACGTCAGGGTCATGTAAGTATTCTCACTATCAGAGGAAACCGACTGCTGGGTTACTAAGGAAACGAGATGATGTTTGGCTCAAGGCAAGGACCGCTGGAGGTGTTTGAATGTTTTCAGCAAAATTAACAGAGAGCACAGAAGTTCGTCAAGAGCAACACGCTTGCTTTGGCCGTGTTATCTGCTGCATGTTAAACAGCCATATTCCAATTAAGGCGCATGATGCATGTGAATGTCAGGCGAGCTATATTTGTCTTGTGAATGAGGTGCAGTCTTTCTCAGGACTCCATCTCCTCATAATGTGTTCCGGTGGTAGATGTGCTAGTCAAATAAAACCTCTGGGCATCCAGGGTGCATTAACACAGGAAGGACGGGTGCAGGCAAAGCAGTTTGACCGCCACAAAATTTGGCTTCGATTTACATTAGGCACATCTGAATAATTACACGATATGATTTCATAATGAGAACAGCAGGTTTAAGCAGATTCCATTCAGCATATGGCATAGAAACAAGGATGAATACATATTAAAATCTCAGTTTATTTCCTTCCAATCCTGAATATGTGCCTACAGCCCTGTTAAAATACGTTTAAAAAGGTCAACCTCTAATAAATGTTCATCTGTATACTATCAGTCTGAAATATTTAACGCAATCATTTATTTTAGGTGTGAAAGAGGTCAAATTTTTATATTTTCCCTTTCTTAATTGTGTCCGTAATACCCATCCTGCAAAATAGCAAGACAGACAGACATACAGACAAATAGATAGATCATTCAAAAAGTATGTTTTCTATGTTTCAAAAAATTATGCAAAAAAATTTTTCTGCCAATTGAATTTTTGAAAATATATAAAAAATATAAATATATTTTAAAAGCACATATATTTTATGTATATATATATATATTTATATGTATAAAATATATTATCCATATATTTCAGTCTAAGAAAATACATCTGCAAAAAAAAAAAAATGTAAAAACTGTATTTGTTGACTAACACGTTATTTGAAAAAAACATACTCTAAAATATGAAATATATTTTCAATTGCAAAAATACATTTCATTGAGCTTCACTTTTTACAACAGATTTAAAAATATGCTTTGGCCAGTAAAAAAAAAACAAAAAAAAACATATTTTGTCATATGGGTTAACGCCCAATTGCTGAATTGCATAAATGCTCTAATCATGCTCTAATTACACTGAATGTAAAATTGTGTCTCCCAACATGAAAGCAAATTACTTTTCAGCATTCTACCGTGTGTTTGTGCATGTGCACCTGTATAGATGTGCATCTGAGTGTAAAAAAACTAAATGACAAGCCCACCGGCCCCCTGATTACCATTTGAGATGAACCACAATGTCTGGATGGTGGTTAAAATGAGTAGTCATGCTTCTGTGCCATAAAACATGCTGCTTTAAATATGGTAATGGTCAGCGTATGAAATCATCCTTCAAATCTGGCTTCATAGCTGGGGTATAAAATTGTCAAGAGCTTTCAGCACCAACCATAGCAATTCAGCTTCAATTTTCTCCCTATCATTTACTGTTTCTTAAAAAATGCATTTTGCCATGACGACAGAACATCATTTTCTGGTATTTTTATCTCCTAAATGCACGAGGAGCTTGAGCACAGTAAAGATGAGAGAAAATATTTAAGGCCTCCAAAACAAGGTACTTAAATGTAATTTTTTGAAGGAATTATAACTCTTTTTAGTGTATGTTTGTTTACAGGGAAAACATATGCGCTCATATTCATGATGTGTCATGTTTCTCCGAATATTTCTTTGAAGAAATGTGTCAGTAGTTTTCAAACAGCTGGAAAAGAAGTGAAATGTCTAACAAATTTGATCTTTTTTGATGAGAAATGTTTGAGTTGAGTTTTTCAAATGTAATTTGAATTAAATGTAATTAATGTAAATTTTATTTGAATAGCTTTTGTTAACAATACCACTGGTTTACAGAGAACATGGATGTGTTCATATTAATTTATGTGTGTGTGTATAACATATATATTTACCTTTTATTGTTATATTATCAGGGATTTTTGGTCATTTTTGTTTTGTTTTCTTTTTTTTTAATAAAAGCTATTTTAGTATTTCACCATAAACTTATTTACAGTTAGTTGCATTTCAGAGTTTCATCTAAAGTTTATTATTATTATTATTGCTTTATTTTACTAGCTTCAGTTAACAATAACACAGGTTTACAGATTACATTCATATGAATTTATTCATTTATATATATTTTTATATTTATCATTTCAGTTTTTGTTTTCTTTCAAAAAAAAATATTTTATTAAAAATGTATTTTATTGCAAAGTTTCCAAGGTAACATTTCTAGTTCTCGTCTAATATTTTTATTTTACTTCATTTCAATTACTGAAAATAATTTTGAATATTTTTGGTAAACAGTCGATTTCTTTCTGGATCATTGGGTTCTTTTTATCAGGAGAAATATCTAAACATAGCAGATTCAGTGCTGTATTAAAGAGATCTCTTTTTCTTTTTTGAGACCACCGCACTCGTCCACTCGTCTTCTACTACGTAATCATCTCCGACATCGTTCCGGGAATCGTGATGGTCAAATGCAGCATCTCCATCTCGTACCACCTGGCCAAACATCTGATGGACATGAAGGCCAGCACCAACGGCGCCCACGGGCCCAAGCTCGGCATGAGATGCGGGTCAAATAGATGACTCTCAGTATGGTGGTGGTGTACGTGATCTTCCTGATCGTGGACATCTTCACACAGATGACGGTGGTGCTGATGAAGAAGAACACACTGGCCCTGACCATTCTCTTCGCCAGCATCTACACCACGGTCAGTGCCTTCGTGCTGGTCTACGGGAAGAAAAGCTACTGGAAGGAACTGATCGCATCCTATAACCTGTTTTTAGACGAGTACCCTCGTTTGAGCAGCATGAAGGTGGAGGAGGTCAAAACAGAACCGCATGAGCACAGCCATGGGCACTGAGCTTGATAGAAATCATATAGTTGTGGAGCTTCTTGCTAGTTTTCCTGAGATAGACCCGGTGAGAAGTCTTCAAAATCTGCACGGCATCGGACATTCGAATCTTAAAATGGATCTTAAAAATTAAAATACATTGATTAAAAATGTGCATTTATTCAATTCAAAATAGTTTTACTTCATAGAATTGATATAAAGCAGCTATTTTTCCAGACAGAATGCAGTTTTACATTTCTTTTTATCGGAGATGATTTTATAACTCATATTCTTTCAGCTGAGCATTAGATGTTATTGCACATTGTGTTATGAAAGTTTGCACAATCATTCTGCTCTACTAGTCCTTAAAGGTTCATGTTAACGCAACTTGTCAATGGTTGACATGAATAAAGTATAAAAAAAACATTCGTTCCTTGCCTTTTGTGTAAAGTAACTCTGTGTGCTGAAAGATGCTGCAACATCTTTTGTGCAAGCGTATGCGTGCCGTTCATCAAAAAACATGACTTTTTTTTATTTATTAAAAAGAGATACAAAACCTTTCAGCACATGTTTGCATAAAGCACCGCAGTGCTTCTTACAGGAGTTTGACAGACTCATTCATGAGGCGCGTTATGTATAGAAACATTAATGAAAGACTTTTCATCAGCGTTTCCTTTCCAGGCTAGTATCTGAGGGTGTCGTAAAAGAGTTACAAATTTGTACTGAGCATTACATGTTTTCTGCTCAGGACAGTTTCGCTTTCCTCATTCATAAAGAAATTATTTTTCAAGCGGGTTCATAATTATTACATTCGTTACAACCAAAGCAAGCAGTTTAATGAGTACTGGATGCAAAAACTTCACTGCATCATTTCGGAGCTTTGATTCTTTAAATGTTCAGAAAACAATTGAAACGTTTGAATGTCACCGCATTAAATAACAGCAAGAGACAACTAAACATGTGAAATGTTTTGCTTTAAAAGTGTTATTATTCTTTAAAATAAAGGTCACTTTGATTGTTTTTCCATCCAATGCATTGGCATTCAGATATTTTAAGTGTGGCTCAAGTGTTTAAATACTTTCAAACAGAAGCTAATCTTTATACATTCTATTGATCACCATTTTCATTTATTTGATCAAAAATATAAAGTAGTAATATCGATAAACATTATTATAATTTAAAATAAGTGTTTACAATTTGAATATATTTTCAAATGTAATTTATTCCTGTGATCAAAGCTGAATTTTCAGCAGTGTCACATGATCCTTCAGAAATCATATATGTGACCCTGGAGCACAAAAGCAGTCTTAAGTCTCTGGGGTATATTTGTAGCAATACCCAAAAATACATTGTATGGGTCAAAATTATCAATTTTTCTTTTATGGCAAAAATCATTAGGACATTAAGTAAAGATCATGTTCCATGAAGATATTTTGTAAATTTCTTACTGTAAATATATCAAAACTTAATTTTTGATTAGTAATATGCATTGCTAAGAACTTCATTTGGACAACTTTAAAGGTGATTTTCTCAATATTTTGATGTTTTTGCCCCCTCAGATTCCAGATTTTCAAATAGTTGTATCTCGGCCAAATATTGTCCGATCCTAACAAACCATACATCAATGGAAAGCTTATTTATTCAGATAATTAAAATTTGACACTTAAGACCAGGTCCAGGGTCACAAATACATGTATGCTGATTAGTAATCTAGCCTGATTTGCTTTTGATCAATATTTATCAATGCATAATAAATATTAATTTCTATTATATATGAAAAAAAAACCTGACCTCCAAATGTTGAACGGTATGGAGTAAATATAAATATAAAAAATAGCAATGTGGAGCCAGCAGACAAAACAGTTCCTGATGCAGAGAGAAATGATACAGAGAGGAAAGATCAAAAGAAACTCAAGTACCTCAGAAAACAGAGCCTGGAAATCAAACCATATATGCCCAATAAAAAACCTCTGACAGAAGAAGAAGAAGAAAAATAATGACATTGTTGAAGATGTAAAGTGTAAAGGCAGCTTGACAGATACATAACATGTATTTTGGATGGAATTTTCTATCTTTGAGCATCCCGTTTTTACACGTTGTCTCATTTATTATAATTCAAATACATTTTGTTTTACTGACCACAATTTTGTTGTTGATAATAGTTGAGAGTGGCACTTTTAATTAATTTTGAAAAAAGCTTGAGCCTTCTGAAAACCTGCTAAACATTTCACAAAAGCATACAGTAGCCTATGGAAAGAAAGCCATTTTTCATTCACTGATTTGATTTCTTTAACAGAAAAGCAATTGATTAAAGCATTTATCAAGCTAAAGATATAAATACATGATGGTCGGGTTAATGTCTATTTTTTTTCTCAGTCTTGGTTGAACTGAGGATCTCCAGTTCTGAAGGTAAGTTTAAAGCGGTGTTGCCATGGAGATATCCATCAGTGGCATGTAAGATTAAAGGCTATTTAGCAGTCAATCATTTTACAGGCATTTTACAGAGACTATGACATTCAATCACTTTCCAGCAGGAGATCTGTGGAGAAGAGGATAGCGCATACGGTATGCATTATGCTCTATTCCAGTCAGGCGTCAAAAAAAAAAACTAACAACAGCAAATCATATTGTCAGCATCCAAAATTCCAATGTAAAGAAAACTGAAATGTGGATTTAAATGCCACATAAACAATTTCCAGGAACGAATGCCGGGCTAGAGGATACTTGACTTTGTGTGCCATGTCAAAAAAATAAAAAAAGAGCTACACCTTCACAGGCAAGATTATTCAGTCTGTAATCTCAAACCTGAGGGACGGCAAAGAGCTTTGATCTGCTTCTGCGTCGACTCTCTCCCACCTCCTCCACTTCTGCCCACTGAGAGAGAACAGATGTCAAGAGTATAATGTCATCCTGGGGTATCGTAAACCCAGGAGATGACCAGTTATTACCAAGGGTCCAGATGACTCAAGAAGAACATCATTTAAATGAGATCACTGTGACAAGTTACTCAACACTGTCAGGTTTGAAAAGAAATTATTTATTTACACGGTGTAATTTGACTTAACTCAAACTGCTTAAGTGGAAAAACTAGTAAACAGTTTGATTCAAAAGTTCTTTGGGCACTTTTATTCAAACTGGAGTGTACAAATTCTCAAACAACAGTTAGGATTGGTTGTTTTCCATTGGTATTCATGGGTTTCTGCTGGCAGGTGGCAAAAGCGGTCCACTTTGACTAAAAAAAATACAATTACTTTAAAAACACATGCATTTACTATACTTAAAAAAAGTGTTCGGGTGTTGAAATGATCCACATAGGCCAGAATACCCTTGGTTTTTGTTCAGAATTAAAACAAATTAAAATAAAAAAACACTTTCATTCATTCAAATCTTATTTAAATTACAGTTTCAAGTTTAAATAATGCTTTATGTAAAGAAAAATTCTATATTTACATTTACAGTCCCTTTAAAAAACATTGTTCTGGTTCCCCCTGGAATTTTCTGAAATTTCTATCACATTTGTTCTGATAATTGTGCGATTTAATACAGAATGTACAAAATATTTCATGCAGAAATTGATTTTTCCATGTGCACATCAATTAAATATGACCATATTTGCAAAACACACTTTCTTAAAGTACAAAACTATGCAATCTTTATGAAAATTACCTTATTATAAGAACTCAGAAACATTAATGCTGACAGACCCAGTGTAGTTTTTAACCAGTGAACTTTTAAGAATGATCCTGCTATTCTGATATATGAATAAATTAAAACATCCAAAATTGCAGTTGCATTCTATCATGATGAATGAAGACAAATTTTGAATAAAAAAAAAATAAAAAATCTAAACATCTTGATCTTATAAAGAAATAAAAAAAAACTTAATGAGCAAAAAATACAGTGCATGTACTACTTAAGTGTGATATTTTGACTTGAGGTAAATGAACAAGCAAGCCCTAAAACCTTCCTAGAATGTTTCACTAAGCTATATATGTTGTTCAAAAGTAAAATGTACCAATCCATAAAGTACCACACTGTACCTAGGTGAGATTTAAAGGAATAATAGATAAACGTGCTAGCCATTTACTCACCCTCAGGTCATCCAAGAGTTTGTTTCTTCATCAGATTTGGAGAAATGTAGCATTCCATCACTTGCTCACCAATGGAACCACTGCAGTGAATGGGTGCCGTCAGAATGAGAGCTGATAAAAACATCACAATAATCCAAGTAACCCACACCACTCCAGTCCATCAGTTAATGTCTTGTGAAGTAAATATCTGTGTGTTTATAAGAAACAAATCCATCATTAACACGTTTTAACTTCAAACTTCCATCTAAAAGTCCATATTACATAATATCACTTTCTCCAGTGAAAAAGTCATCTAGCCTGAATCAGGAGAGAAATATGCACACATCAAGCACCATTTACAAGTTAATACAGTCCGTAATAGTTCTAAACAAATATGTGGACGCATTTTGATGTGAAAAGACAACAGGGCACAGACTTTTTCCACTGGAGGAAATTTAAAGATGTATTTGTTTTATGTATAATTAGTTAAAAGATGGACTGGAGTGGTGTGGATTATTGTGATGTTTTTATCAGCTGTTTAGACTCTCATTCTGACGGCACCCATTCACTGCAGAGGATCCATTGGTGAGCAAGTGATGCAATGCTACATTTCTCTAAATTTGTTCTGAAGAAGAAAAACTCATCTACTTCTTGGATGGCCTGAATGAGAATATATTTTCAGCAAATTTTTATTTTGGAGTCAACTATTCCTTTAAGTGTTGACACAATATGTAGCTGCTTTTTTGCAATCATGACAAAAATAATACTAGACATTTTAAATAATTTCATAAAGCTCCCATTTTTTACAGCATCTTCTGCATTTCTCTACAATTAAATTTAGTTCACAAGCTTTTTAAATGTTTGGGATTTTTTATACAAATGTAGCTCTCTAGCGTGGAAAAACCACAACCACATCAAGAATCTTTTCTTGCTTAAGGGGGAAAGTAACACAAACTGTGCTGCGGGTGAAAGAGGTTCAACTACAAACGTTTTAATTGCATGAATGCGCAACCTGACAATTATGAGCAATGTGCAAAGTGAATATGTGCACAGAACTTCATTAACTTTAAATATCTCTATTTATAAGGCACAGACACAGGTCGAGATAAACTACTGTAATCCAGTGGATGTGAGGCTGATTTTAAAATTCAACAAACCAAATAACCAACCTTTGGTCACGTTCCTGCCCAGCAGTTCTGAATAAATACACACTAGAGGTCCATTTCCAAATAAAAAAAATAATGCTTTATCAGGATGAAACTGCTGTTTGCTACCAAAAATGAATTACAAACCGGTTTAATCAGAAATCCCAGACAATCACGACAAATAATCTCTAGCTCTGAATTTTTAAAAAGAGGAACAAGTACCATTCAGAAGTGTTTTTCACACTTCTTATCTGAGCCATGGTACCACAGGCGTCTGCATCTGGATTCAGGGGAACCGGAGAGTCTTTATTGTGGATTGCTCTCATAGGTGGGAAACATGGACTTGCGTGTTTTGGGTGGCGGCGGTGGAGGCTTGTTTTCAACTTTCGTCGGTAAAGGAGGCGTAAACTACGGGTGAAATAAAAGAGGAAAAGCATTTTAGATCAAAATACAGATGAAAGCACAATGGAAAGTGTAAATTCACTGCTAATATTTGAACTGTTTTCCTAGTGTAGACTGTGCTTGCCGTGTCTTACTTCAGAGGTGGAGTTATAGATGCTCTCGCTCTCGTGAGGGTGTTTTTTGGGTGGCATTGGTGGAGGCGTGCTCGTGATGTCCAGTGTGCGGAAGTCACTCTCGCTCGGCAGACACGTGTAACCTATTGGACCGTGATTATAAAGATCAATACGAGGTCCGTTATACAGTATACAGGATATGTTTATACAGATGTGCTGCATGCATAATCAGTGTCGATTATGTTTTGTGTATTTATTTATATTACTGTGTATATATATCCTTAAATATTTGTAGGAATTTCCATTTGTTTAAAACTGAACTGAATCAGCTCTGAACTGACTTGAGCTAAATAATGACACTACGGTCTTTTAGAGCTGCTTTACAACAGAATTAGTCTCATGTTTGATGAAGTTTCATTAACAGCATCATTAATTCTGTCGTACTGTAAAGCTGCTTTGAAACAATCTGTTTTGCACAAAGTGCTATAAAGGTGATGACAAAAACTTTTCATTTTTAATAATTGATAAAAATATAGAATTTAATGTTAAAGCTGCAGTCCGTAAGTTTTGCCTCTTTGTCGCCATCTCTGTTTGTAAGCCTGCAATTGCAGTTACTTGAGGAATTATCTTCATTACGTGGGTTGTGCACCGGCACGGCTCCTCAGCGTGGATGAATCTAATGTTTTGAGGAGCAGAGGTGGGTAGTAACGAGTTACATTTACTTCGTTACATTTACTTGAGTACATTTTTTGGGTAACTAATACTTTTAGAGTATATTTTAAAATGGGTACTTTTACTCTTACTCAAGTATATTTTTAGAGAAAAAACGGTACTTTTACTTCGTTACTGTGGGCGACTCTCCTCTCGTTACTGTATCTTAATGCAATACAAGTTAAAAATGCTTAAGTTTATTCCAAACGCGCCGTCTACTTTTCTCTGGGCAATGAACGATGCCCATTCGCGAATGATTCATTCTTTTGAGTCGATTCTGTTTAAAGGATTTATCAAACCAGTTGGCAAACCAGTGAATCAGTTCGCGAATCAGTTTGAATGATTCGTTCAGTTCCCTGCCGCACGCGCTGAGTCTCTGAAGCGGTTCTCAGATAACAGAGAGTTTAAGAACATCAAGAGCGCCGAAGACGTGGCTTTGGATCTACAGTCGAAAAGTCGAATTAGTTGAAAGCAAATCTGCAAAGGCTTGTTTGCTAGAGCTATATGAAGATCTTTTATTAGATGAACACCGCGTGTGCTGTTTACTGTTCCGCAGGTATAGGCCACAATACCACTAAGACATTACCAGTTTGTTGTACATGTACCTTACATTAAATACAATGTATCATTTATACATTAAATAAGCTGTCACAGAGTATGAAATGAAAATCCGCGGAAGCCGCGTTAGCTCTGTGCAGCGGCGCGCTGCCTGTTCTAGACACAATTAATATTCATATTTTTACAATATTTACGCTTGCAAAAATATAGGCTACATTTGTTTACATTTTGCAGAACAGAAGATCCGTCAATATGCATTTGTTTCGTTATGTTCAGAGCAGTCATGTGAGGCGTTTTCAGAGGTTATAGGATAATACATAATTAATTTAATTTAAAATATAATTTAATTCAGTGATGCAAATCAGAATTTGCATCAGCTGTTACTCCAGTTTTCGGAGTCATATGATCCTTCAGAAATCATTATAATATATCGATTTATTACCAGTGTTGGAAACAGTTTTGCTGCTTAATATTTTTTGGAACCTGTGATATTTTGTTCAGTATTCTTTGATGAATAGAAAGCTAAAAAGAGCAGCACTGATAATAAATCAACATGATTTCTGAAGGATTATGTGACTCTGAAGACTGGGGTAAAGGCTGATGAAAATTCTGATTTGCATCACTGAAATAAATTACATTAAAAAAAAAAGAAAAAAAAAAAATATATATATATATATATTTTTTTTTTTGAACGGCTGTGTGTGTGTGTGTATACACATACACATTACATAAATTTATCTATATATTTAAATAAAAATAGACTATATTCAGTACCTATATGATCCAAAGTAACTAGTAACTAACTACTTGAGTAGTTTTTTTTTATCCGATACTTTTTTACTCTTACTCAAGTAACTATTCAGACGATTACTTTTACTTTTACTTGAGTAAATATTTCTAGAAGTACTTTTACTTTTACTTGAGTACAGTTTTTGGGTACTCTACCCACCTCTGTTGAGGAGTATGTGTGGCTGTTAGTCACCGCACCGGTGTGGATACTGTACTTAGGAATCACAGATTCTACGTCTTATAATATAATACTCAATATACTGCAAAATTTAGAAAAAAATTGAAATGCGTTTTTCTGGATTTTTTTGTTGCTATTCTGTCTCTCACTGTTCAAATAAACCTACCATTAAAATTATAGACTGATCATTTCTTTGTCAGTGGGTACAAATCAGCAGGGGATCAAATAATTTTTTCCCCACTGCATATTAAAATAAAAAAAACATTTAATATTTCCCAATTTGACTATTTTTACTGTATTTTTGATCAAATAAATGCAGCCTTGGTGAGCAGAAGAGACTTCTTTCAAAAACCGACCCCAAACTATTTAAATGGCAGCGTGTACAGAAAACTATTTATTTTAAAGAATAAGTACTGCAGTGGTACCATGGTACAGTGATGGCAGCATTACCATATTCATGCACCATGGCAAAGAAAAAGCATAACTCATGTCAAGAAAAAAAACATTCATCTGGGTTCGTGTCGGATGTGTGGTTGTGCACTCACTGGAGCTGCGTGGTGTGTGTGGTGAGGCAGGCAGAGGGCTGAGAGGGTGGTGTAAACTGGATGATTCTCCATGAAACAGCGACAGCGTGAGCCTCCGGTCTCCTATCGTCAGACTTTTAGGCCTCGGCTGCTTCTCTGGAGGAATCTGCCACCACACAGACGGCATATAAAATTAAATGAATCATATCTCCAAATATTAAATTAGTCCACTTTAAATTTGTTCTTTCCAACGATTTATTCCACTCACACCAATCAATAGGGGTGGCACGGTTCGCAGAAAAAACACATGGTTCGGCACGCGCTAGGACCGCGATTCAACTTAAATCTGTAATATGGTTTGTTATAAATAACACGTAAAACAAACAGGGTTCGGCTAATGTATGTTTCTGTTAATGGATGCGCATTCTGGCCTCCCAATACATTACAATAACAGCAATAAGAAAAACAAAAACAAAAAAAAATTGGGACAAACCATTCACTCTTGTTCAATGCGAGTGCCGTATGCTTCTCATACGCGGTGCTGATAGCGCGCGCACAGGTGAGACATGAACAGCACACGTTGATATCGGTGTTTAAATTAAAGTCATGTAAGCTTTGCCAGTTTAAACATTTAAGAGCCAGAGGATGCAATGCTGTTTTACATTTGATTACTTTATTCAATTTCTGTACCTAAAAACTAATGCTTATAGACCTACCTAAAAGAAAACTGAAAATCACTGATTATTTTATTTGTATCTTTATTTGTGCTGTTGCTCATAGTTAGATAGATTATTCTTATTTTCTTTATTGTTATTTGACAGTATAGTGTTTCCCTAAACATACCGAACCGTACCCAAACCGTGACCCTAAAACCATGATACAACCCGAACCGTGAAAAAGTTGAACCGTTCCACCCCTACCAATCAACATCAAACAGATGTCAAAATCAGAGAAGTGAACAGCTCACTGACAGCCATGAACAGAGGAAATAAATACAAAGGCACCTCGTCACCAGGTCGCTCCAGTAAGACCTGAGACTTGCTCATGCTCCATTCTTTCCTGTTCTTCTTACTTATCCGATTATCTTCCTCCGAGCGAGACAGAACCGAACCCCTGCTGTCGCTCACGCGGGAGAGCAGCGAACTGATAGAAGAAGAGACAATCAGATGAAAACCTTTTGCACACCTATACAAATCCTCTGAGCATGTCGTCCATGTATTACACTTTTTTAAGACAACATACTGGTTGTGTATTAGTTTAGTAATCTGCTCTAGCAACACATTTGCTTTAAGGTGAGGTGCTCATTTTTTTTAATCTTAAAATATTTTTTCCTATCTCAGTTTAATGTGATAAAAATTATAAAGCAAGCCACCTGTGGGTTGAAAGACACAGAAGTGGAAACCTCCAAATAGCAACCGCATATAAAACTTCAATTTGCATCAAATTATTCTTGATAGATTCTTGAGATCTGTGTCTTATTCTCTCAGCTGTCTTGGTTATTGCTACTTATTTATATGATATACACACTTGATTGGCATTTTGATAAGAACACATCTGTTAACAATAGAAATGTGAATGTCAACATAAGATGCACTGATATAAAAGGAAGGTCAGTGAACAAAAGAGCTTTTTCAAACATAATTGGAAACATTACAATTAAAAGAGAAATGCACTGAATACAACTGCTTCTAGTATAAAAGCCACAATAGAAAAGCACAAACCATTGTTGCCATTGCTTCAATTTTAATCCTGAAATTTTAACATGCAAAGAAAGAAACAATAAGATTTTCTAAACTCTTCTCAAGGACACAAGTTTATTCTAAAACTCTCCAATTATGTCAGTCTGTAACTGTCTGAGCACAATATTTTACCACTGGTTGCTTTATAAATCTGTCACAATGTAATTCATTTCACATTTGTTAATTATGTTGTTAATTTCTGATAACAAATATGACTGATATTAATTTTGGCTGAATGTAAAACACGTAAGGGATAATAAAAGGCTAGCCGTGCATTAAAGGATTTTAATGCACGACGTGGAGGCAAAGAAGCATTAAAGTGGAAGTGCATTAAAATCCTTTATTCACTTCAGTTTAAGAGGCATGTGAGTCAATCCTCTTTCCGATTACGAGACATTATTTTCATTATAGATTAGGCTATACTGTTTTTTTCACGCCTTCTGATGTTCCTTCACTTTTATATCTTGCTATAAACCTGAAATAAAGAGGAAAAACATTTATAATTTTTATTTTGTGATAAAACTGACAGAATTTGAATGAGCTGTGTTATATTAAAAGCAACAATGCACAAAATCATAATTGCAATTAGCCTACTAGGTGGCTGGCGCTCTACAAATAATGAATGGAAGACATTAAATATCATGTCCAATTATTTACTGCGTTATACCATGAATAAAACAGCTTGTGAATAGTCACTTAACATTATAGCCTTCCTCAAAAAAGACAACAATATAACTTATGTTAACGAGTTGGAGACCACTTCAACCTTTAGAAGGTTTTATTGCCGTTTAATTAAATAGGCTACACGTGAGGAATGAAAGTTTGGATGCCACAGATGTTTTTGCAGAGTAGGTTGTGGAATTTTCACAAAGAAAACAGTATAGGCTAATTTAATAAATTGAATCACATAAATACAGCGATCTGTCACGCCACATTAAAGATCTTGAAAAAAATCTTGCTATAAAACTGATTTTGAAAGTGGAGACTTTGTTTTATATTAAAAGTACCAAAAGCACAAAGCATATTGCTACTGGGTGGCTGGCGCACTACAAATAATGAATGCAATGGAAAACCTGGAATATTATTTCCAAGCATATTGTCCCCACAAGTATAATACATGGTATGATTTCTGCTAATAATCCCAGTGCCCCCCCAAAGGAATGTCGATTGGGTTTGTGAGCTGATGTTAAAGGAACTTTTTTTGGAAATAGGCTCATTTTACAACTCCCCTAGAGTTAAACATCCCGTTATGAATCCATTCAGCCGATCTCCGGGTCTAGCGGTAACACTTTTAGCTTAGCTTAGCATAGATCATTAAATCGGATTAGACCATTAGCATCACGCTAAAAAATTACCAAAGTGTTTCAATATTTTTCCTATTTAAAACTTGGCCCTTCTGTAGTTACATCGTGTACTAAGACCGACGGAAAATGAAAAGCTGCGATTTTAGGCCGATATACTCTCGTAATTATATTACACAGCGCCTGAAAGTAGTCCCCAGCTATATCATAACTAGTTACCTAGCTGGGGACTACTTTCAGGCGCTGTGTAATATCATTACGAGAGTATATCTCATGGTACGGCACCAAAATTCCTTGATTATTACGCTGGAATGAGAGTATAGTTCCTAGCCATATCGCAACAATATTCAAATAAATTCCAGTGGCCTGGCAACTTCTGGTGCTCTCAATCCGGGACATTTACATGTGCAATATAGGCTATACTCTCAAAATATTATAACTTTAATTTCTTCTATTTAAATTCTCAAAACATTTCGACTTGTAATTCTTGTAATATTTTGACTTTATTCTCGAAATTTTTTATATTTTTTTGTAACATGGCACTAAAATGCCGTCGTTATACATACATACATGCATACATAAATACATATATATATACACACAATCATATATAATTATAATATGTTGTTATAAACATATATTGTAAAGAGGCTGTAATCAAAATACCTCATTTCCCCTTTTATTTTCTTTTAATTTTAGTTTATCTTAATTTTTCCCTCATAATTTTCTAATTGTTCCTCTCAGGAAGGGAAAATGTCATAAACTATATTATGTCTTAATTAACAATTAAGAATTTAGTCATACTAAATTAAGAATTAAATACCAAGAAAATGTTCTCAGTAATCAAAGCACATACTAGGATGACGTCAAACAAAGCAAGGTGAGAGGGGAAGAAAAATGGAAACTGCACTCTTGTTTTTTCCCACTAGGCATCATTCAATCACAATAATAACTTTGCTGAAAAAAGGCAAGTGTTCTGACCAGTTACGAATGACTAATTTGAGATCATTTAATCTGTAAATACTCAAGAGAAAACAGGCTGATCAGTGAAAACTGGTTAAGGTTGTCATTTACTCTATTTTCAGAGCTGAGTTTAGTTTTTTTTTAATCTAAATTATTGGGGAGTTAATGGTAATTAACTCTAAATGGTAAATTAAGACTTGTTTAACAAGAATCCACTTATCCAGCACCTACAAGAGCCAATTAAACACGGAGGTTAAACGGATTAATGTCATGTTTGTCCACTAGCAGAAAGCGTAATTACATGGGAAACTGAATCATTCCGTGACCTTTCCATGACCATGGGAACTCTGTACTGCAGCAAATTAGCCCTCACTGCATGTTGAAAATGAGGGAGTTTATTTCTAGAAATGAGAAAACAAGATGCAGTGAATACTGACTCCTGGGAAGCAGGTCTGGAGGAGTTTCCGTCAGAGGAGCCCGAGCCGCTGGAGTGTCCAGAGGAGGCGTTTGAGATGGTGGACATCCTTCTGAGCGTGGAGGACATGATGTACGGCATCACCATCGACCCCACGCGACTCTTCTTCTTCTCTGTCAGAGAGCAGGGCTGGAAATACACAAGCACAAACACATTTTATTTTTTTTATATCATGGGCCTGGCGTGGACTTATAGTGTAATTCAACTCAAACCTAAAATATATCTTTGAACTTTCAGCATTCATAAATGTGAATTTGCCTGTATTTACGAACAGAATAGAAAAGAGCAGAGTAGAATAGAATAGAATAGAATGATTATTCAGCAAGGATGCATTCAATTGGTCTAAACATACAGTAATTTAGCAAAGTAACATTTTTAATGTTACTAAATATTTCTGTTTCAAATAAATGCTGTTCTTTTAAACTTTCTAGTCTCTGAAGGATCATGTGACACTGAAGACTGGCTGCTGAAAATTCAGCTTTGCATCACAGGAATAAATTACATTTTAAAATACCTTACAATGGAAGACAGTTATTTTAAATGGTAATAATATTTCACAATATTACTGTTTTTATTAGATTTTTAATTTCATAAATGAAGTCATGAGTCAGTGCAGTGAGTTAATGAAGTGAGCATAAGAAAATATTTCAGAAAACTCTAAAAATCTTAACTTTAAACTTTTGAACTGTAGTGTAAGTATGTGATATTTTTTTTACTTTGAGTAACAATTTCTAAATTGTATGCATGCTTCTACACAACAAGTCTGATTTTAATATGAATTCATGCTTGCATTTTAGGCAAATTAAGGGATGAGTTGTGTGCCATCTAATAAGACCTGCTTGTAGCTGTCTCTGCATATAACCGGGGATGGGAGAAAGCATTTTAACATCAAAACAATGGCGTACTTCACCTTTAAGATGTTTTTCCTTTTGGGGGCCAAACTTGTGGAATACACAAAGAAAAGAAGAGACTAAAAAGTGTAGGTTTTACTATGTTTGAAGGGACCAAATAAACCTGCAAATATAGCAAAAACCTGACACACACAGACAACAGTCACTTCATCAAAGCAGATCTGTCCTCCCTCATGCGGTCTACAGTCTCACGAAACTGAACCTTGTATTGTCTTAGCTGATTTCAAAACTCCTTCAAAGAAATTGTTAGACAATATCCCATATGAATCCCTTCCTCAGATCTGAAACATTTCCTCCCAGAAACTGCAAACCCTCTGTCTGTCTCTCACAAATCCCTTCTTTAGAGTCGAATCCGTCAGACTCACTAGCGTAATGACACCGTAGAGTTTCTCCACTTTAGCACGCAGGTCCTGGAAGCAGGTGACAAGTCTGTTGTGAAGGGGTTTGAGCTGCTCCGTGGATTTCTCTCCATGGATCCGGATCCCTTCATCAAGCAGTGGGATCTGAGAGGAAACAGACATTAAAGCATTTTGAAAATTAAAAATTGAACACTCAATTGAATAAGACTTTGATGCATTTAGAGTAGCTGATTTCAAAATGAGGAAAAAAATAAATAAAATTTAATTGCTATTTTTATTCTTTCTATTCATCAAAGACTCACGGTTTCTACATTAATATTAAGCAACACACTGTTTTCAACACTGATAATAATAAGAAATGTTTCTTCAGCAGCATATCAGCATATTAGAATGATAAGAATCAAACACTAAAGACTGGAGTAATGATGCTGAAAATTCAGCTTTATATCACAGGAATAAATTACACTTTAAAATATATTCAAATTAAAAAAAAAAACATTTCAAGCTGCAATAATATTTCACAATATTACAGATTTTCTGGTATTTTTTATGAAATATGGGACTTGTTTCCAAAACATAAAAAAAATCTTACTGATCACAAACATTTGAACAATAGTGTATAAGCCATTTTTCACTAATCTATTTTGATACACACAGCTACCATAGTATAACATTTTAGTCCTATCTCCCACACCTCTGTGTATATACTCTATTGTGCATTGTGTGAAGCTTTAAACAATACACATCTGCAGAAGTGTCACCTGCAATGCGATCAGGTGTTTTAAGACTTCAATGCGTTCCAGGTGGTCGGGGTTCTTCTTCATGTAGGCCTCTGTGAAAAACGCCTGAGGGGCGAAACAAAAATTTCAATTAATATCAGCCAGTGCTCCAGCAGACCTAAATCCTCGAGGCACACATCAATTTTTCATATCTGACCAGGAGAAAAGGTACAGAGCAACTGTGGAGCACATCTGACTGATTCAGCCAGTATTATCAGGTGGATAGCTTGATTTGGGCTTGTTTTCTTTTGGTTAAAAATTTATAGAAGCAGCAGAAGAGGAGAAAGACTAATGTAACATTTGGACCAATCAGACAACTATTTGTTATATTTAACAAATAATCTCTTATGCCCCCTCACCTAACCAAAAGGCCAACTGTGAGGGTCTGTGGACCCCCCACCCCGAAATGCATCTAACACCTAAGGCGGCAGAACAGGCCTCTGGTTCCATGGCAATCCATCTGATAACACTTGTTTTATTGCTCAAAGGAATGCGGGAACTCACTTCTTTTCCCCTTAGGAAAGAGACATGGATTCTTCTCCAATTAATTCATAGAAAAACCTTTCAGGAATATCTTCAGGTCATTGTGTATATTATTACTGTTCTTGTATATGTTTTTGCATATTGTATCCTGTTTTATGCATGATTATGATAGAACACTAGTTAATATTACCTCATGTATATCATGTTTGGTCTCTATCAGTTCGTCTTTGGATGATCTAATTGAGAGTGTATATTATATGTCAATACCATGCAACATATAAGTGTTCTAAGAATCTTTAACCTGTTAGCCTGCACCAGAGCGACCTCGCACTGAACGATCTTTGTTTGCATGTGTCATTGTTTTCTAATAGAATAAATGAAACGGGACAAAGTTAATCTTGACAAACTTTATATCATTCTGAGGGTCTAAGCCTCAAGCATCGACGACAGATCGCTGTTTTTCGATGGAAAGCTTATAAGGAATGAGTGGCACAAATTTGCTACATTTGTGTAAGCAGTACACATCCAAACACGCAGAGTAAAAAAGCCGTACGTACCTTTATCATTGTAATAACGAGCCACAAACGCGTCCACTGCTGAAATCCCAGTTTAGTTAGAGAGGTAAGGGTCCACAGAAAAACATCCCAGCGAGCACTTTTAGTCCAGCGAAACAATAACGTTGTAATAAGGATGAATATTCCTTTGTTTACGTTTCATTTCTTCAGAGAGTTATTGTTCGCGTCCGTTATGGAATAAATTACGCTCAAAAACAGCGTCTTGGTGGTAAAAAAACAAAACGATGTTGTAGAATACGGTCTTACAAATATAATGAGACCGTCTACGGAAAAAAAAGTCTCAGAAAAGCGGAATATAGATTATTTGAATTTGGCGCTCCCTCCTGCCGGCAGTGACGCTTCTGTGACGCACGCTGTCATCTGAGCGGGGCATAACTTAGCGATCTGCTTTATCCATAAAAAACTGTTTTTTTTTTTTTCTTCTACATTTTTTATGTGTGTGTGTATTGTGTGGGGAATGTGGCCGTGTCTGCATGATTATAATCTGTATGGACGCACATCAGCGTGTTTATTAGCGACTCTATGACGGCTATCATTGTGATTCATTGATCAGCTATTATTGATTATATGGCCCATCTGTTTGATTATAATCTGAATGGAAGCACATCAGCGTGTGTTTACTGACTCTATGACCATGTCTGGCAATATCACTTCACGTCTGGCAGTGATATTTATCATTGTAATAACGAATAACGAAGAATACTTCAGTATACATACTATATACAAAGCATTTTTTTTTTCTATTTTTTTTCCTTTTTTATTACTCAAATAATTATTTTTGTATTTTTTAGTGCTCAAATAAATCTGTCTATTGTTTTATAGTTGAAAAACTATGCAGGAACATGTATAATGACTAAAATAGTTTGTATAATTCTGCAATCCATTTGGTGGTTATTTTTCCTCAAACAGGGGGGTGGGGGGACCATAAATAGTTTCAGAAAAAATATTGCAGGAATCTCATTTTTCATGGTATCTTCTTCAAATTTGAAATATGAACTGATGAGACACATGGCTTTCGATCCATTACTTTTCTGGATTGCTCCAGGACTTATTTCATGTATTTGTATATGAAATAAAAAAAAACATTCAGTGTGGAAAAATATTTTTCAAGGCACGTCAGTGCCTATAACTTTTTATCTTTTTGAGCATTATCAACTCTGGATGATAGATAGTAAAGCCCTGAGTCTCTTCTTTCTAAAGATACCTAATTTGTTTGTGTAAGCACACTTTGTCACAAACTGTTACCATTTTAATTTAGGTAGGTTATTTTCACCTGCGAGGCCACAAATGGCAGTGAAGGTTAACAGGTTAATAGTTTGTATATCAACGTCCAATCTGGTTCATATGCAAATTACCATGCATGGAGATTTGTAAACTTTCCCTTCAAGAGTTCAAGTCACAATAGGCCCTTTGACTCCCAGAAGTGTGAAATCTATAGCAGATAAAGCTCTCACGTAAGTGACGCCCTGGCAGTCTGCGGTTTTGTTAGATCCTAAGAGGATGTGAGCTAAAACTCTTCAGAACACTAAGTTTTGTGCCAGGCCTTGCGGCCTTGACTTTCCATTCAACAAAGGATCCTCGGACCTCAGCAGATCTCTTTATTAGCTCTCTTAGTTAGTGTTTAGTTAATAAAAGTTGTGTGCACAAATTACATGAGTTTCTGGTTCTGCCTTGCAAATTAATGTCCCTTTACGATTTTGACCCTTACTACATGCTCTAATGTATTAATACTTAAGAAAGTGTTTTCTGTGGCCAAGAAATGATCCTTTCTTAAAGTTGATATGAACTTGCACTGAATGTTCGCTGGACAGCAGATCAGTTGATGGCAATTTAATTCTGCTACAGTTATTACTGTCAGCCAGTATAAATAATTGTAATTAATCATAATTAATTTATATACAATTCCCTCTTGAGCTTATAAATTGTTACACTAACCTTCTCATAGTTGGAAAAGCCACCCATGACAGCCGCGTCCACAATTCCATTGAGCATCATGGAGAGGGGGTGCACAGGAAGAGAGCGGTCACACGCCTGCTGCTGCACCAGATTACTCAGCTTCTCATTGGCCAGCTCCATGGTTTCTATGGCGTTGTCCAAAGGGCTGATCTCCTCCTACAAACGATTGACAACATTAGACTGATTATGATTATAAAATGTGATCATAGACTGCCTGTTTTTTGAATGAAAGGTACATTAAACTGATCAAAAGTAACAGCAAAACATTTCTAATTTTACAAAAGACTTTTATTTGCTTCAGTGTGAGCCAGTTTTGCTCTCATTTATTAAGGATGTTGTTTTACATTTAAAAGCTACTTCCTCGTCAACTGATGTTCTTCGCCAAAACTCTTTGTCAAGTTTATAGATACTATTGGACAAAGGACTCTTTCAATTATAAATGCAGTCTGACTAATGGTTGTGTTTCTTTACACAAGTTGATATCCCATTTTACACAAGTTGATATCATTCTTTAGGGTCTTAATGAAAAGTCTATAACATATTATGATTAAGATTTCTCAATGGTAGTGTAAAAACCACCTTCTGTACCCTGTGAAAATCAGCTCTGTTTTCAGCACGCTGATCTAGTCCATGTTGATTTAAATGCTAGTGAGCTCTGCAGACCCCGCCCCTCTCTTCCACGGAGTGACGAGCAGACCATAGATATGTGTAGATACCCTATTCGACCGCTCCAGATACGTTGACGCGTCAGCCATCTCGCATTCACCATAATAATCAATGAACATTCAAAGATATACAAGCGTATAACTTGCTGTTGTAGACGCACACAGTCAATGCGCTCAAAGATTCACAGACTGTTCCAAAAATGGCAGATGGCTTATGTATCACGGCCAATAGAAACAGTTGATAATGAGGCATCTAGGTATATATATATATGGAGCATACTAAACTTTAGCCACGAAACTGGCTAACTAGCCCATTATTAGGAAAGGCGATTTGCAAAGATTCATAAAAATCCTTATACTCACTTCTGTACATAAAGCTGGATCATGAATGATTCGGGCGAACATAGATGCATTTATGTAGATCGGGGATCGGCACATTCACTTCAAAGCGAAAGTAATATTAATCCTCTGCGTCTTCAGTGGCTCAGACGTAGGGAGTAAATGATGACTGCTATATTTATTATTATATCCAACAACAAAACACCTCAATCGCTTAATCAGAGATATCTTGTCTTCCGCACCGGAGTCGATACAATGGCGGTCGGACTGTTTACAGCTCACTCAGGGCGGGTCTAAGGTAAGACGGTCTTGTCAATCAACTATCGTGGGAGGGGCCTGTACAGGACTACGCCATTCTGACAAGAACCTCAGAACAGCCTGATTTGAGAAAAGGGATTTTAAAATAGGGATTTAAAAAAAAAAAAAACACTGGGTGGATTTTTATCATTATAGGATGGATGTGTACACACACTTGTAAAGTGAATTTGACATCCGATGACCCCTTTAAGCATCTGTTTGTCCAGACCCTTCTTAAAAAGCCTGGTCTACATCCTGAAAATCTAAATCATTTTCAGCCAATATCTAAGGTACTGATCGTATCTAAAAGTTTAGAAAACACTTGAATCAGCTCGTTAGAGTAGCTAATGACCTTTTATTAAAAACTGATTCTGTTAGCAATGTTGCCTTAGTTCTGCTGGATCTTAGCTCAGCATTTGATACGATTGACCATACTATCCTATTGAACGTTTAAAGTGTCATTTGGGCATCCAAGGAACTGCCTAAGTTGGTTTGCCTCTTAAAAATAAATCCTTTTCTGTTAAAATTGGAAACTTTTCTTCATCAGTAGTTTCTATTGCCTATGGGGTCCCTCAAGGTTCTATATTGGTACCAGTGTTATTTTCATTACATATGCTTCCTCTTGGTCCTATTTTTAAGAAATATAGTATATCATACCACTTTTATGCTGGCGACACCCAGATGTATTTGCCAATAAAGTCTGGAGATGATACATGTGTTAAATCACTCTTTGAATATCTAAAAGATGTAAAATGCTGGATGAACACTTTCTTTAGTTAAATGAGAAAAAGACAGGAATTATTATATTTGGTCCTAGTAACTATGCAACAACAACAAAAAACAAGTCTTGGTTCTCTCTCATCCAATTTGCATACTTATGTTAAGAATTTGGGTTTTATTTTTGACAGACAAATTAATTCAAGAATATTTTCTTTCAGCTGCAAAATATCACAACTCAAATCTGTCTCATCTTTCAGTGATCTGGTGAAAATGATCTTGATTATTGTAATGCTTTACACAGTATATAAATTTTGATTAATCTGATTGATTGATTGATTGATTGTGTTTCATGAGCAGCAAATCATCATATGAGAATGATTTCCGAAGGATCATATGACACTGAAGACTGGAGTAATGATGCTAAAAATTCAGCTTTGCGTCACAGGAATACATTACATTTTAAAATATATTCAAATAGCAAACAGTCAGGTAATAATAGTTAACAATATTACTGTTTTTTGTATGTTTGATTAAATTAGATTAGATTAGATTCAACTTTATTGTCATTTATGCAGAGTACAAGTACAGAGCTAATGAAATACAGTTAGCATCTAACCAGAAGTGCAAGAATATAGTGTTTTATATACATATAAGTGCAGAGTAAATGAAGATATGATTTACAGAATGTACAGTGGAATTGCTATATACAGTATTGAGCAGAGTATATACAGAATATAAATAGGAATGCAATGTAGGGATTGTATGTACATTATGAACAGAGCAATGTGGGATTATATATATACACATTATGAACAGCAGAGACGTGAGAACAGTGGTAATAAATAAATAAATACAGCTGGATGAGTGTGTGCAAGTATTGATAGAACAATGTATTCTATGCAAAATAACAGTAGTGCAATATTTTATAGAAATAGTTTACTGTGCTTTGTGCAGTAACAACTTTAGACAGTTTATATTGTAATAACTTTAACAATGTGCAAAATATGAGTAGTGCAGCCTTGCTAAACATTTTACCATATTAAATATTATTACATAGTCAAGTCAAGTCACTTATTTATATAGCACTTTTAACAATACAGATTGTGTCAAAGCAGCTTTACAGTATTAAATAGGAAAATAGTGTGTCAATAATGCAAAATTATACTCTATTGATATAAACTGAAATACTCTACTGGTATCCTCAACTGATAACTGTAACATACTGTATATAAAACAATGTAATTACTTTGTATTTTATGTTGTTCTTTTGGATTCTTTAATGAAATTAATAAAAAATAACTATTACTAATAGTTTTAATAAAAAAAAACAATAGTAATAAGAAAAAAAGATGCCAAACTTTTAAAAGTGTACACTTATGAGAAAGACATAAAGAGCATATATCATTAAATCAGCAGAAATATTATTGCAGACGCAGAAAAAGTCATTACAATTCGATGAAATATTACAAAGACATGCAATAATGAAATGAGAAAAATAAGGTACAGTACATTTGTGAAGAAAGTGAATAGGATTCATTTTTATATCATGTTATCTTTAAAATCAGTATTTTTGTTCAGACAAATTTGACAAAAAAAAAAGTTTTAGTAACTCACCACAGACATGGATTTCACTTCAAACCACTTGAGGATTCCTGGGAAGCGGTACGCCGTAATATAGGTGGTCCTTTCGATCCACATAGTCTGTGAGGTCAAAGACAGAGAGCCGCATTTACACAGAGGGGTTTCAAGAGCTGAAGGTTAATCATCTCCATTTATGAATAATTATATAGGGATGAATTACAGGCTCTTGTGTAGAAAGCTAGTGAAATGTTTCACAGAATCACAACAACATTCAATTTTATTGGCAATTCTTCAGTGTTAGCGAGCATCCACTTTATTTTAAAAGAGTTATTAGGTATTAAATTCATTATTATTATTATCAGGAGGTGACAAACTGAACATTTTAAACAACTGCTTTGCCTGTGGTTACTAAAAGGATATTACAGTAATAGTTGGTATTTCCCGTCTTTGATCAAGGGCACAATGGTGTCAGATATTAAGATATTGATAAGATTTAGTTTTATTTTTCACAGTTTGAACGCAAATAACACTGTGATGCATTTGAAATATTTCTTTAAAATTTGGAAATAACCATTTTTTCAAATGAAGATTTCAGGTTTGTCCTGACTGGGATCCCTGCAGGTCACAAAAAATGAATGAAAACCATCAACCATTCTCTCACAGGTTTGAGTCTGACACTTCAAACTGAAGCTCGCTTAACAGTTTTGACTGAGACGTGCCAAAATATGTATATAATTTCAACAATGCCATAAGAAAAACATCAGCCAAGTTTAATCTGAAATCTGCTTTTTCACGCACCCTAATTATCCTCATCTTCCTCATCAGGGTCAACCACTGCACTTCAATATTTGTTCAATGTTTTCATGCCTGTATGCGAAAACACCTACAATATAAATCATAACTCACAGCAAACTCATTGTCAGGATCTTTTTCTCCTTTCCTGAATGGTCTTGAATATTGGAACTTTTCCACCTCGTTTGTCCTGTAATAACTGAGAAAACAACAGAAGCTCAAGAGCCTTATTTCGAAGAGATTTTAATGGTGACAAGTGTGTGAATTCATACTTGAGGATTTGTTCAGGAAGTTCCTTGTCCTTGAATTGTGAAGGTAAGTTTAAGACAGGCTTCACCATAAAACACTGAATATCTGCAGAGAATTGATTAAGGGTAGAAAACTGTTCATATTCCTGTCATTTGGCCCCAAAAAGCATTCGGACACAGTACTTGTTTTAATTTGAAGCACAAACACTACCATTCACACGTTTGGGGTCAGTAGGTCAACCAAAGCAAGTATTTTAATGAGTACTGGATGTATAAACATTTTGGATCTCTAGATCTTAAAATAGTTTGCAGAAAAGGGGGTTATAAAAGAGTAACAACAAAAAAGTTTGAATGTCACTGCACAAAATCTAAAGGCAAGTAGCTGTGCATTTTTTTGTTTTAAAGTGCTATTATATTTTAAAATAAAGGCCACTTGCTTTGATATTTTTTAATCCAATGCAATGACATTCAAATTTTCAAAGAAAAGTTCTACTAATCTATATATTCTATCATACATCTACATACTGTATATATGTAAATCTTCAGTAAATCTAAAGTACATTTAATGTAACGTTTTATGCTCAACAAGGCTGCATTAATTTGATCAAAATATAAAAACAGTAATATTACGAAATATTACAATTTAAAAAAAATACAAAAAATAAGCTATTTTCTGTTTTAATATACCTCAAATTGGGATTTATTCCTGTGATGCAAAGCTAAATTTTCAACATCATTACTCCAGTCTTCAGTGCCACATGATCCTTCAGAAATCATTCTAATATACTGATTTGCTCGTCCATATTTTTGTAGAAAACCATGTTGAATGTGATACATTTTTCAAGATTCAAGATTGAATAGAGGGTTCAAAAGAACTGCATGATCTTATTTTATGATAAAAGTCTTTACTGTCACTTTTAATCAATTTAATGCATCCTTTCTGAATAAAATCATTAATCTCTTAAAAAAATTCTGACCAGAAAACTTTTGTATAATAAAAATAAATAATAAAAAAAAGCTAATTTTAACATTAAAATAAAATGAATAAAAATAATTTCAAATTAAAAAAAAATTAATTAAATATTCGACACAATTTGGCTGGACTAAGAGTCAAGGATACGTTGTCCGGGTGAGTTACAGATGTTGTCACCAGGGGGCGATGTGCTGGTCATCTTCACTGCATTGGGAAACTGAGACATCAGCTTCAAACTAAAGTCCTCCAGCCACTCATACTCTTTACCACGGTAAATGAACATTTTGTTCTGTTTGGAACAGGCAGAGTACTTAGAGTAAAAATTGACAAAGACTGTATGAATGACCACATGATCTGCTGCAACTTTTAGCTATGAATATACTGGCTTCTTCCTCCACTCGAGTGATATCCATGGCTTGATATGCATGCACAACCAATAATAATTGCGGCGAGCCTTTCATTTTATAAGACGTCTAAGGGGCTCTTGTATCTGTAAAAGTGTAGTGCCAGGGTTTCCAAACTCCTGACTGTGAAAACAAAAGTATTATTTTCTTGTTAAAACCCAATTACTCAGAGAGCTCTTTGGGGAGAGCTGCAATCAAAATATCTGTTTTCCACTGGCAATGCTTGATGCTGAAATGCCAAACATCGAGCCGACACTGCCAGCATGTTTGTGTCACCATTTAATCCATAGTTGACAGATTTCACACCGCATAAACAACAGAAAATTAGATATTTGTGCACCAAATAGAGGAACAACTCTCCAAGTTATGGTCTGAAAATCCTATCCCTCATTCCAGTTTCATTAAAGCCATTAAAAAATGCAAAATTCACTCACCCTAAGGAAGGATGGGAAACCTTGTCCGTAGTATCCCACTGCGAAATATTCCGGCTGGGGTCTCATTGCATGCATTATGTTCTCAAAATACTGCGCCTGCTGTTTCTGTGTACAAAAACAACTGCTGTTTTTACATTCGATTTTTGCAGTTGAGGCATTTAAAAGTCAAGCATAAAAGGAATAGTTCAGCCGAAAATAAAAACACTGTCATCATTTGCTCACCGTCATGTCATTTCAAACAATGACATAAAATGAGCGGTTTATGTGTTCACGATGCTCTTATTCGTGCAATGTAGAGTTTATCATGCCCGCATTGCAATTCCAATGAAGTCATTTGACAGCAAGTCAGGACAATCTAAATATCCACCATTATTGCCAATATTCATCCATTTCTGTAAATGAATTGGCAAATGCATAACTTTATTTGACCCCTATTGCACGTAATCCTGCAAACACAAAAGCTTCAGGCAACTTCAATTACTGTTATCTGCCCCCACAGTGCTTTTGATCAAAGCACTTAAACCCCAGTTCTTCACTTGGAAAGACCAACAATTATTATCCTTTTAGTAGCTTATTTTAAAAGGTACATAATAATCAAGATCTCAGCAGTCATAAAACAAAATGTTCAAATTGTCGAAATTGTTCTTACAACCCTGAAAATAAGGCTTCTGATACCATGTAACACTTTTAATTGTGGCAACCCTGAAGAAAAGTAATCAATGGCAAGAATTTGAATGTTCTTGAGATTCTGTGAAATATTTGAATCGTTTTCTAGGTCACACAATGGCCTGTAATTTTGTCCTATATATTTATTCATAAGTGGAGATGATTAAACTTTGAGTTCCTAGAACCGTTTTGTGTAAATGTGGCTCTCTGACTTCGACCTCACAGACCATGTGGCTCAATTTGCTGTTATATGTGGCACTGCAAATGTGATTCCTTCACTGCAACTCTCAAATCCGTTTCAATATATATGAAGTTACCTTAGTTTTCAGGGTTTGATTCACTCTTGGAATATATCAAAAGTTTTTAAACAAAATTAACATTTTTCAGTAATTGAAATTAAGCAGATATAAGTGCTGTAAAATGATTAAATCGCATCCAAAATAAAAGTTTTTGTTTGCATAATATATGAACGTGTACTGTGTATATTTATTATGTATATATAAATACAAACACATGCATGTGTATATTAAAGAAAAATATGTTTATATATGAAAATTATATATAATATAAAATATAATAATATAAATATATAAATGTATATACATGTAAATATTTTCAAAATCCATGTGTACACATACATTATGTAAACAAAAATGTATATAGATATATATATATATATATATATATATATATATATATATATATATATATATATACACACACGCACACACATACTGTATATACATACACACACACATATATATACATACACATACACATATATATATATATACATACATACATATATATGTGTATGTATATATATGTGTGTGTGTATGTATATACAGTATGTGTGTGCGTGTGTGTGTATATATATATACATAATATATGTGTGTGGGTATATATAATATATATATATATATATATATATATATATATATATATATATACACAATGTATGTATGTATGAAGAGTTTATTTGCAAAAACAGATAACTCCGTTTTTTTTATTTTCAAATATCATGTTTTTTATTATGCTATCATGTGTGTATTGTGTTTTATTGTATTAGTTAGCTAGTATTTTTTTTATAATTTTGTACCTAATCAAAATAACCCAACTGCAGTTTGACTGAAATTTATTGGAATGCAGTGAAAAACTTGATTTAAAAACATTCAAATGTAAAAAAAAACGTTAAATGTTAAAAACGGAGTTATCTGTTTTTGCAAATGAATATATATATATATATATATATATATATATATATAAAATAGAAATGCCTTTGCAACTATCTGAAACTAATAAATTGAAGTTCTAAAATGTTTACATTTAAATTACATTTAGAACAGAAAATAGAATAGAATAGATTACAGAATGCTAGTGTTATAGGATAAATTACAGGGTAAATATATAAAGGACAACAAGAAGAGAGAATGGAAATATAATAGAGTGCTAGTGTTAAGAAGGTCAAGGTTATATATATATATATATATATATATATATATATAGAAAGAGAGAGAGAGAGAGAGAGAGTGTTAGTTTTAGAATTTTTTAGAACAAATTAAAAGAAAACAAGTAGTTAATAATAGAAATAGAATAGAGTGCTAGTGTTATAGGGTCAAGTGTAGATGGAAGAGATGTTTCTTTCTTGAAAATGACTAATGACTCTACTACAACTGAAATACAAATAAATTTAAGCTATATGAAAAGCGCATAAAATCACTAACACTAATATCAAATAGAATGAAATTAATCAAATGAAAGAAAGAATGACATACTTAAAGGGACAGTCCACCCATTTCCTCAGTGGATCATAAAAGAAGACATTTTGAAGACTGTATGGAGGAAAAATATAATGAATGTCAATGGGAACAGGAACTGTTTGGTTACCAACAATCTTCAAAATATCTTCTGTTTTCTGCAGAAGAATCAACATTTTGAGCATCATGAGGGTTATTAAATGACAGATCTTCCATTTTTGGGTGAACTATCCCTTTATGTTATGGCAGTTTTTACTGTACATTCCTTTTTTGCTATACGATTTCAAATCAGAGGAGAAATAATGTAAATACTATGAAAATAATATGAATTTTATGAACCACAGCATAAGGAAAAGCTGAAAGCAGTTGCCCACCCAATTCATCGGCACCAGTAGCAAAGTTCTCCGACTTAATTGAAGGCAGCTGCCAAGTGAGAACTTCACAAAGCCACGGGCAGAACTGAGAGGAGAGCGTGTAACTGCAACAGTAGCTGTTATCGCACCAGAGTTTCCTTCCTCCTCTTGCTTGCAAATTGCCATTTTTATTTCCTGTGCAGAGTGACGGCTGCTACCCAGCAGACAGGGTTATGAGTTACAAGCCCAAAATGTGAATAAATATGAAGCACGTGAAACGAGGTGAGCTGAAGGTCTGTCTCGCTAAAATGTTTGTGCATCACAGAGCATCTCCTGTTCTGGCAGAAGCTCAGGGGAGGTTTGTCTGTGGCGTTACCTAATTCTGACAGGTCTGTCTTACCAGAAGTTGACTGAGCTCTATGAAATCAAACATTTGGTTTTCATGAAGTTTAACAAGTTGTTTGGCCATCTCGATGGCCTTCTCCCACATCTGTGGACAAAAGAACCAACAAACAAGCTCAGAATCTGGCTAATGAATGAGAAAGTGTGTTGACAGGAACAAAATTGTTGTATTAATTATTGTACTGAGATAGTCTGCTTTATAGTGTTCAAAACCAATATGACTTTCAAACAAAGGATTGCTTTTTGGGTGAACACTTTCTACAGCATTCGAAATACTTTTATACAGCAATTATACAGCATTAAATTGATCAAAAGTGACACTAAAGACACTTATAATGTTACAAAAGATTTGCATTTAAATTAAATGCTGTTCTATCAAATCTTTCTATTCATAAAAGAATCCTGATAAAAATGTTTCTTGAGCTCCATATCAGCATCAAGGTTATTATATTTAGTTAAAACTAAAACCAGTAAAAAAAAAAAAAAAAAAAAAAATATATATAAATATATATATATATATATATATATATATATATATATATATATATATATATATATATATATATATATATATATATGTTACTTAAAAAGTAAGCATTATCTGAAACAAAATAAAATATAAAAACATTTTCTGATTATATGATATAAAAATATTTATATGATATAAAAAAATATATTTTATTTCATCTAGTTTTCAACATTTCTTATTCTTCTTTAGGTCAACAATGTACAAAAACACTAAAACTAGAGCAAAACTTAATAAAAAACTATATAGAAAAATGATAATGTAATATTAATAAAAACTATAATAGGATCTCAATGATTTCTGAAGGATCATGTGACCCTGAAGACTGGAGTAATGATGCAGAAAATCCAATTTTGATATATATATATATATATATATATATATATGTTACTTAAAGTAAGCATTATCTGAAACAAAATAAAATATAAAAACATTTTCTGATTATATGATATAAAAATATGTATGATATAAAAAAAAATATTTTATTTCATCTAGTTTTCAACATTTCTTATTCTTCTTTAGGTCAACAATGTACAAAAACACTAAAACTAGAGCAAAACTTAATAAAAAACTATATAGAAAAATGATAATGTAATATTAATAAAAACTATAATAGGATCTCAATGATTTCTGAAGGATCATGTGACCCTGAAGACTGGAGTAATGATGCAGAAAATCCAGTTTTGCAAGTCACAGGAATAAATGACTTATTATTAAAAAAAAAAAATTGTAATCATATTTACTTTTTTTACTAAATTTTACTCTTTTTATTTAATTTAACCAAATAAATGCAGCCTTGGTGAGAATAACAGACGTCTTTTTAAAACGTTAAATAAAAAAACTTTTCAATGTTAATGTAGTTAAATAGCAACATTTCTGTTCTTTACAGTTGTCCTACTCTAAAAACTGTGAGCAAATGGCATGCAAAAGTTTTTAAATTGAAGCATTTGCGTTACATTTAGATGTACAAGCAAAATTCATACTTTGCCCTTGTCCAGATTGCACATTATCTCCTGAAAAAGTCTTTCCTTTAGCTCTTGTTGTGTCAACCCCTGAGTTCCGTCCCATGGGATCAGGTGGGGCGCACACGGCTTGTCGGACCACTAGAAAGAGATTGCACCATTCAGTCATGCTAATCTCACTGATCTCATAATCACCAAACTGTGTCGCAACTTCAATCTGCAAGGGTAACAAGCTTTTCAGTGCAGATATTCAAATGCAAACAGACTAAATTATCTTAGTATAATATAATTAGGAGGACTGACAAGCTTAATGTTTGGCTTTTATAACTAACTTTTATTAGTTTTTCAGATTACCAAATCTGCTTGGTTAAAAAAACCCAGAACAGAACATTTCCAAAATCTAATGACATCCTTGTCAATCAATAAACATTTCAAATATTTTTGGATGCATTGAATACATGTGTATGTGAAAACGTGGAAGTATTTCTGACATACTTTTTCACATCTATCATGTCATCATTCAATTTTATAACAAATTTGTGAAATTGTTTCTAATGTCTAGACATGTGCTGGTTTAACTGTATTAAAAGGTTTAAAGTTATTTGAATGTTAACTTTTTTGTGTGTTTGTAATTTAATATTGTGATAATACCATATATTTCGATTAAAGCTTCAGAAAATATGATATTGCCGCATACCTACTCATTACCTTAAAACATTTTAATCAAAAGGTTTAGGATTAAATGCATCTACTTATGTTTTTTTAATAAAAGTAGATTTTATTTAAAAACATTTATGCATGATTAGATCAGATAATGAATGAAACGCTTCCTAAAAGCTCAAATATAAGATTGTTTTCATTTGTGTTTGCTTAATTTAATTAAGTTTAATATGAATTTATTTTATAATTAAAATAAATAATTTAATAATTGGACTACTTTATTAATAAATGGAGAAACATATGTCTGTATAAAATTTTGAGTGTTAGTGTATTTCATGCAATCCTGGACCACAAAACCGGTCATAAGTGTAAAACCATCTGAGAGCTGAATAAATAAGCTTTTCACTGATGTATGGTTTGTTAGGATCGGACAATATAAGGCCAAGATACAACTATTTGAAAATCTGGAATCTGAGGGTGCAAAAAAATCTAAATACTGAGAAAATCGCCTTTAAAGTTGTCCAAATGAAGTTCTTAGTAATGCATATTACTAATTAAAAATGAAGTTTTGATATATTTACAGTAGGACATTTACAAAATATCTTCATGGAACATGATCTATACTTACTACTCTAATGATTTTTTCCATTAAAGAAAAATCGATCATTTTGACCCATACAATGCATTTTTGGCTATTGCTACAAATATACCCCATGCTAATTAAGACCGGTTTTGTGGTCCAGGTTCACATATACTATCTATCTGCATTATACTGGCCATTGGTCACCCTGCTTCCTAGATGTCACTATCTAACCGTCGATGTCTCTATCTAACCTTAACCCAAATATACTGTTAATAATAGCACTACGTCCAAACCTCCAACAGCTCAGCATGAAGCAGCAGGGTGTAGGCAGCCTCTGTGTAGTTCTCACAGTCCAGATGTAGATCCCGTAACTTGTACAAATACCTAATGAAAGACCACAAAACATACAGATTAATCCATGTGCCATCAACAAGACAAGTTTTAATCATCTACAACACTTACCGGATATATATATCCTCCCTTTTCTTTTCTTTGTAAAAGTTCTGTGGATATGAGAGAGAAGATACAGAGATGGAATTTCATTCAAGTTTCTAAGCAACTTTTATTGCTGATTGGATCCTCGCTGGTCTTTTCAGCAGGTTGAGCACATAATAAGGTATATTTATAAATACTGCAGCTGTGTTTGAGAGTTCACAGTGTCTGGTTCTCACCAGGACGTTGACGGTGCAGCTCATGCGGAGCTCAGGGCTCTCATCATGGGTGATGGTGCGGTAAGCCAGCAGGTTCTCCAGCAGACTACTTAAGAGAAAAGCCAACGCCTCCCCAGACTGAGAAAGATACCGGTGCCGCCGACAGTATTCCAACAGCCTGGACACACACAGAGTACACAAACTAGTACAGATACCCTAATTAAATATTACTCCAGTAAAAGTATTTTTTCTTCAGTTAAAGTACAAAAGCACTAAAAAGTACTGATTTCCCAACCGCGTTTTTAATTTTTTTAATTCTAGTCAGCACTAGTCTGAATAGTTAGTTGTAATAAGTTTAGTGCAGACATTTAAATCTGCAAATAAGCAAACACTTATTTATTTATTTTTACCAAAATGTATTATATTCCATCAAAACAAGAAACTTCAAAATAATAAAACACCAATTCTAGTTACAGATCATTCAACTGTGCAAACAAGTTAGTATGTACTATTTAAAAAATTAGGAAAATATATACGTGCCAAGAAAATATTAATATAATGTACAAAGCTATACTATTTTAAGAGGAACGCTATGCAAACATATTAGTTAAATTAAACATCTACAGCAGCAGAGAAGATGCATAGACTTTAATTTATGTCAATTTACCTTAAATGGCATATACAGGTGCTGGTCATAAAATTAGAATATCATGAAAAAGTTGATTTATTTCAGTAATACCATTCAAAAAGTGAAACTTGTATATTAGATTCATTCATTACACACAGACTGATATATTTCAAATGTTTATTTCCTTTAATTTTGATGATTATAACTGACAACTAAAGAAAGTCCCAAATTCAGTATCTCAGAAAATTAGAATATCAATTAAGACCAATGCAAAATAAATATTTTTAGAAATGTTGGCCAACTGAAAAGTATGAACATGAAAAGTATGAGCATGTACAGCACTCAATATTTAGTTGGGGCTCCTTTGGCCTGGATTACTGCAGCAATGCGGCGTGGCACTGAGTCGATCAGTCTGTGGCACTGCTCAGGTGTTAAGAGAGCCCATGTTGCTCTGATAGTGGCCTTCAGCTCTTCTGAATTGTTGGGTCTGGCGTATTGCATCTTCCTCTTCACAATACCCCATAGGTTTTCTATGGGGTTAAGGTCAGGCGAGTTTGCTGGCCAATCAAGAACAGGGATACCATGGTCCTTAAACCAGGTACTGATAGCTTTGGCAGTGTGTGCAGGTGCCAAGTCCTGTTGGAAAATGAAATCTGCATCTCCATAAAGTTGGTCAGCAGCAGGAAGCATGAAGTGCTCTAAAACTTCCTGGTAGACGGCTGCGTTGACCTTGGACCTCAGAAAACACAATGGACCAACACCAGCAGATGACATGGCTCCCCAAACCATCAATGACTGTGGAAACTTTACACTGGACCTCAAGCAACGTGGATTATGTGCCTCTCCTCTCTTCCTCCAGACTCTGGGACCTTGATTTCCAAAGGAAATGCTACATTTACTTTCATCAGAGAACATAACTTTGGACCACTCAGCAGCAGTCCAGGCAAGACGCTTCTGACGCGGTCACTTGTTCAAGAGTGGCTTGACACAAGGAATGCGACAGCTGAAACCCATGTCTTGCATACGTCTGTGCGTGGTGGTTCTCAAAGCACTGACTCCAGCTGCAGTACACTCTTTGTGAATCTCCCCCACATTTTTGAATGGGTTTTTTTTCACAATCCTCTCCAGGGTGCGGTTATCCTTATTGCTTGTACACTTTTTTCTACCACATCTTGTCCTTCCCTTCGCCTCTCTATTAATGTGCTTGGACACAGAGCTCTGTGAACAGCCAGCCTCTTTAGCAATGACCTTTTGTGTCTTGCCCTCCTTGTGCAAGGTGTCAATGGTCGTCTTTTGGACAACTGTCAAGTCAGCAGTCTTCCCCATGATTGTGTAGCCTACAGAACTAGACTGAGAGACTATTTAAAGGCTTTTGCAGGTGTTTTGAGTTAATTAGCTGATTAGAGTGTGGCACCAGGGGTCTTCAATATTGAACAGTTTCACAATATTCTAATTTTCTGAGATACTGAATTTGGGACTTTAATTAGTTTTCAGTTATAATCATCAAAATTAAAGGAAATAAACATTTGAAATATATCAGTCTGTGTGTAATGAGTTAATCTAATATACAAGTTTCACTTTTTGAATGGTATTACTGAAATAAATCAACGTTTTCATGATATTCTAATTTTATGACCAGCACCTGTATATGCATGTATATGTATGTATGTATATATATGTCCACATTCAAGCATTTCAATTGGCATAAACAGCTTGCCCCTTTTACAGCAGATTTAGTTTTCAGACAGCTGACAGTGATCTTGTTTAAAAAATGTATTTAAAAAAAATCACGCTTAATATATGTGTGACAGCATGATAAGAGAAGAGAAAAAAAAAAATCTCACGTTTTCTCCAGCAAAATCTTGTATTGTTCATCACCACGGCCTCCTTCAACTTCCTGATCCAGTTTTGTGATTAGCTCATTCTCAAACTGCAAAGATCACAAATGCTTCATCAAACTTTCTGACCATTATGCAGAAGCCTACAAAGGCAACATCTTAACCGACATGGACCCTCATCAGTAAATTAATGGTCATGGCTCATGCACCCACACAAATAGTGAACACTCACAGCTGATTCCAACAGAAACTGGCTTTAACAATTAGAGGTGTAATGATACATAAATATGGAACAATGCATAAAAATGTCAAACTGTAAATTTATTTATGATGCATCACCTTTAATTAGCAGAAAAACCTCTCAAAAGAGACCACCAGAGGCCTGTTTGACTGTTATAAAAAGATGTCAAATTGTCATTGAGCTCTCATCAAATATTTGTTAACTTTTTTTTTTTATATATATATACATGTTTATTTTTCTGTCAAAATGCTTATTTTGTTGCGGATGTCCTATTGGGGATACTAGATTTGCACATTTTAGAGAACACAAAAGACTTTGACTTGCCGTTGCTTATCTCACTGCACAAGCAAACGATGTGTTGTCACCATACGATTGATGATGTTGACAACTGAACAACTTGATTTGTATTTTCATTATTTATTTTTCTATATTATTTATAAAACTGAAGTGTACTTTTGGTTGTGTATTTCCCACTTGTGATGCAGGATTTGCTATTTTCAGAGTTAAATGTTCATGTTATATTTTGGTTGCATTTGTGAGTTGATAAAAAAATGTAACTGTTGGTATTAAATAAGCACATTACAGACCCATGAATCCAATCAAATCATAATCGTACCATAGCATGTATTTAGGTAACTGCAAATATCATTCAATATCAGATCAAATTGTGATGAAATATATCTGCTTTACACCCCTAATTAACATACTGAATATAAATTATGTTTTATATTATCAAACAATTTAAATTAAGGTATATACAATGTATAATATTAAATATGTATATGTATAATATTCAATAATGAACAATACTTTTACAGCATTTTAAGTTGCGTAACAACATAAAACAATGTTTTATTAACAAACATCAATTAACAACGAACAATAGCATATTTATATATCAACATTAGCCTAAAATGTAACTTAAAATAAAAAAAAATTATAATTTAAAAAAAGAATTCGCTTAAAAAATAATAATTTAAAACCTAATGCATAAAACTAAGGTTAACAAAAAGAACCAACATCACCCTTTTTTAATTAAAAGAATCAGTATTTTAATAGATAGATATTTCTGTATTTAATAAAATATTTTCAAGCCTTTGGATTCAAATTTTAGCTAAAATTGTCACAATGCATTCTTAATTTTTGACCAAATCAGCAGCATCATTGACAGCATCCTGAGTGTGCCTATGAAGCCTAAGCAAGTTGCCTAGCTAGATATCTTCTGTGGGTTTTGAAACAGAAATGCCGTTTCAAAAATGATGCTGGCACAGAAAACAGAAACACCCCTCACCTTCTGAAAGGTGTTGTTGGTGCTGAAATGGTGTTCACACTGCATCATGTCAAAGAAGATGGGGATGGTGGCTTTCCTCAGCTCAGGCTCAGGCACTAACGTAGCTTCCAGGATCGGTCCCACCATCGCAGGGATAAACTTCATCTTATGTTTGCCTTGAAGTGACATGACATCACAAAATAGCCCTAATTTCTTCAGAACATCAAAACAACTTAAATATGCACTCTGTCCCAGCCAATAAAGACACACACCACACTAGTGATTTTACTCTATAAAAAGCCATTTGAACAAAAAGAAAGTCCTTTAGGACATTCTGTAAAAATTCCTCTCTACGTTCGTCCACTTTTGTAATTGTGGTCACTGTCTCTAACTGATAAGAAGCACAGGAAAGAGCTTTTACCAAGATTGTTCCACATCTCTCTCAGCTTGAAGCCGATGCTTTTCCGCATGTCTCCGTACCTGTTTACATTTTTAGAAACTCAATTTAAGACGTTGGCCTTTCAAATAAAATGAGCAAAAACCAACATTTGAACACTAGAACGACAATGCATCCGCAGGTCTCTCACTCACTTGTTCAGAATCTTGTTGCGTTTCTCGAGCGAGAAAGACTCCAGCTGTAAGGACTTGTGGGTAAGGAAGGCAACAATCAGGTGAAAATAGTTGTTCCAAAGCTATTGAGAAAAAAAAAAAAAAAAATCATCAAGACAACCATTTCCTGAGCACAAAATAGACATAAAAATATAAGAATATGGTAAAAAATTATGCATATGCATATGATGCATATGACATTACCATGATGTTCCAGCAAAGTTTTGGTGTTACCGTGGTATTAGTTATATATTACATATTAATTACATATACACACACATACGCATATACATATATACTGTACATATATACACACATACATATATGCATAAGGTATATAATCCAAATACTGCACAAAGATGCATAACACCTTAAGTTTAATACTTACGAACAATAATAGGATTTACTGAGAGATTTCAATATTTATGACTTCATTGGTTCGTGAAAAGAAATGTCCTTGTTGTGTCACTGCAACACTGAGCTAGAAATTCACTTTAAATGTTCTGTCAGAAATAGCGGCAGATGCATTTAAATGATGGCGTTTTGGGTTACATAATCACAGATGATTAAGGCATAGCCTTGCTTTGATTATTTGGGCAATTGATTTGTAGTGATATACTGTATGCAATTGCTTTTTTAATTGACTAAGCTCTTAGGGGTGAAACATTTCGGATACACGGGGTGTTGAATGAATGGTAACCAAGCAACACAAAGTTTAGCAGTTGGGCATTTTTCAAAAGCGATATAGATCATATTTCCCAAATGCCTAAAGTGCAGGAGGCTTCCAGTGGATGCAAAATCCATACGCTTTCCCAAAAGATCACCGCAAATGAGCATCATAAAAACATGTTATATAAGAGAATGCAACACATTATTCTCCTGGAAAACAATTACATGCACAGAGCTATTCAGAGTGCTTCAATTATCTGTGGTCAAACTGCTACTGTACAACCACACAAAAAACATTATTTTTTTATGTCTGGGATCTTGTTATAATGCTTGAATTTTTTTTTTTTTGCACCAAAAACAACCATTAATTAAATTTTCATGATCATTTTCTACAATCTCTCAGACCCTTAGGACAGAAAAGGATATAAATGACCTGTTCATTAAATAAGAAACCACACTTTGCACACACTTTTATCCAAAGCGCACAATTAATGTACTTATTTTAACCACTCTGTCAGATACCATTTTGATTACAACCACACCAAAACACAGGATTGTGGGATATTACTGCTTCTGAAGGGTCTATGGAGCCTTTAACAGACAAAGACGTACAGCCAGGTCTTAGCAGGCGGGATGTTGTGCAAACATTGGCCTTCCTGCCTCAAATTACTGCAGCATTCTTCAAATTAAGGATTCAACAGTGCTGTTTTTAGGATTGGGATGGACGCACAAGTTCTGATTGTAAGGCTAGTACAACAAACTCCTTTATCTCAGAAGATCGAGGACATTTTCTCATGATACGGCCTTTTAACTACAGACAAAATTCATTCTTTTTTTCTTTTTTTTTTATCCAACACACCAGTATGGTTCTTTAATGATTCCATTAATGGATTCTTTTAGTAATTTTAAAACCTATAGGCTATATTTGGAAAAAAAGAAATGTACTTCAAAACAATTCTTGTAAAATCCATGTTTACACTGTAATTTAATAACTTTTCGCAATCTTTTGGTCTTTATTTCACATCCTAATTGGTCAAAAGGCAGTAACGCATCTCATTTATTTATTATATGGTATTAATTTTTAAATATCACTGATAAAACACAAAGTGCATCTTTAACCCACACTGACATACAAACAACCAGTCAGTAAGTAATTCACTGTTAATTGTATGTGGTAGATTCACTATAAAGAAAAGATTTATAAGAGTCATTACACAAATTACACTGCATGTTTGGAATCTGTAAGATTTTGTAAAAGAAGCCTTTTAGCATAAAAGGACATGTTTATTTGACTAAAAATACAGTAAAATCAATATTTTAAATAACTGTTTTCTGTATTATATCTGAAAATGTTATCTTGTATATTATCTATGTAATGAAAACATTAATATTTTTGTGCAAACTGTGATACATTTTATTTTGAGGATTCTTTGATAAATAGAAAGTTAAAAAAAAAACAGCATTTATGTAAAACATACATTTTTTTGTCAATTAAAAATGCCTTTACTGTCACTTCTTATCACATTAATGCATCTTTACTGAAGAAAACTATTAATTTCTCTTACTGACTATAAACATCTGAATGGTAGAGTAAAAGAACAATTCATAAGAGTCATCAGACAACATTTGACAACTTGCCATCTTCCGGTTGTAAAAATGATTCTGATTTAGTTGCCTATTATTTGCGGTGCTTTTTGGAACAACATTGCTTTTGAGGCAATGTGGCTTGGTCAATATAGAAGTATGACAGTGTTTCCGGCAATATAATCTCGGTCTTGCCTGAAGCGTAATTGTTTACTTGAAACCCCTTTACAGTCCTTGTTAAACTGACCTGCAAGTGGAAGTGAGTGGAGTCCAGGAAGTATTTGTTGAGAACATCTGAGTACTCGTCAATTGCCCGCAGAAAGACTTTCATTTGGTGAAGATTCAAGATCATCCAGTCGGGCGGAAACACATTGCCCATCAGGTTTTTGAACATGATGAAAGTCTCCATTAGAAAGTCCTACAATAAAAAAATGGATTCTTGTTGTTAAGAGCATGTACGTGCACGCAACGATTAGATGCAGACCGGCAAATGACATTTGTGTTCCACACAGATATGACAGAGCAGGAAAAACAGATGCTAATTTGAAGCAGCGCTTATCTCGTTCCGCTATTAAACCCTGCCACACTTCAACAGACGCCAGGGAAAAGAGCCACATGCGTCGCATCAGTCAGCTGTGCAAAAGGTGGATTATTTATAACTTAACTCTCAGAGCACAGAAGGCTTTGCGATGATGGATGGGACCTGCGGAGAGAGCGGGAGACTTACGATAATGTCCTGTCTGGTTTTGAAGGTGCTGATGTATTGTGCGTAATGCACGTCTTCCATTTGTTTCAGGATAGCGGTCATGCATGCCAGGTAGTGGCCCTGTGTCCAGGGGAAGAGAAGAAATAATCAATAACTTTACATGTGCTGCCCACACCGCTGAGAAAACTCATAGCCACGGGCCTGGGCAAAGAAATAAACAAGTTATGTTCAGTGGTCCAGACTGCTGTTGTTATGAGTTTCAGCAGGTGTGTGTGGGCTTCGGCGCTGTGCGGTCGAAACAACAGCAGCTTTGACAGGAGGCTAAGCTGATTTAGCTCTGCTAAATCTTTCTACAGCACTCTATTTTGTGGCATGCCGGTGTCTTACTATGAAGGGAGAGTCCAAACTCAGGTTGATGACCGTACGGTTGACCCTCCGCAAGAGACGGTCCACGATTAACTTCACATGACCGGATGTGGGACCCTGAAAGCGTAAAAAAGGTGAATGAGATGCATTGAAGGATGCTTGAATGAACCTAGAAAGGACTCCCTCTCATAAACAAACAGCCGTGCAACTTCAAATGACCTTATTTTGGAAATTTGCAACGTAACTGCTCCAGCAAAGAGATGCTCACAAGTCGCAAGAGTTTGACCTGAAATGTCTGCCTGTCTCAATACATATCAACCGAAATGTCAACCGATCTTGAATGCGCTGTCATATCAACAAGCCAGCGAAATGCATCATGGTTGAAAGATCAGCCTGTCTGTATTCATACAAAAAGTCATTCACAGTCTCATGTAACCAGGAAGTCTCTACTGCTCACCAAGGATGCATTCATTTGCTCAAAAATACTGTAAAAACTGTAATATTGTGTAATATTATTATAATGTAAAATGACTGTTTTGTAATATATTTTAAAATGCAATTAATTCCTGTAAAGTCAAAGAGGAATTTCCAGCATCATTACTCCAGTCTTCAGTGTCATTTTATCATTTTAATATGCTGATTTGATGCTCAAGAAACATTTCTTATTATTGTCAGTATTGAGTTGTGCTGCTTCATATGTTTATTGAATAAAAGTATTGAATTAATTGTTCTTGCACATCCATTTTTGTGATTTGCAAACTAAAACATCTGGTTTTCTGAGATTCTGTGACTTCTGTTCTACATTATCTTGTTGACAAAACAGAAAAATTTGCTACAGCATTATATAAATGTAAGCAAAATGACAAAGCAATCATTAATGTTTTGTGACAAAAATTAATAAATAAACACTAATTAAATATAATGTACTTATTAAATAGAAATTCAATTGATTTACTACCGTTTAAAAGTTTGGATTCAGTAAGTCTTTTTTTAAAGAGATATTGATACATTTATTCAACAAGGATGCATTAAATTGATCAAAAGTGACAGTAAAGACTTTTACAAAACATTTAAATAAATGCTGCTGTTTTTATTAATTTAATTCTATTCTGTTATTTAGTTTTGCCGTCACAGGAATAAATCACATTTAAAGTATATTTAAATAGAAAACAATTATTTGTGTAATAATATTTCACAGTACTACTGTTTTTATTGCATTGTAATCAATCAAATGAAGCCTCGATGAGCATAAAAGAATTTTCAAAGTAGTATGAAAATCTTACCGGCCTCAAACTTTTGTAGCACATTTTTTACATGTACTACAAAAAAATATATATTTATAGCAAATATAGCTAAAATCAATATATATCATTCTTTTTTTAGTGGGTGGCCAATGTTCAGAGAGGAAGTAAAATGATTGAGCCAACAACAAAAAAAAATCCTTATTGTAAAAACCTGGCTTGTAAACGCATCTCTGTTTCCAAGTGGACTGATAAAACCTGTACTCCCTGACTCCTGAAAATTGCATGAAGCCACCAATTAGTTTGGCTCCTGCGGTTCTGCTCATCAGATGGTCTGAGGCCGAGATAAAGCTCATCATAACTGGCTGAAGTTGTTAGGGATGCCCAACCGCTTCATACTCACCACTTCTTTGCAATCCAGCATGTCCAGTACGGTGCTCAGCAGCTGGACACAAGCCTCGAGATCAGGTTTGTTGGAGTTATCGTCCAGCTGCCCACTCAACTGATCTGTGATCAGAGGCAACAAAACATCTCTGCAGTCTAAAAGCACAAGAGAGAATATGAGAGGTGTGGATGACACACAGCTTTTAGTGCGAGTCGATGAGAAAAAATGATATCTTGACCTGAATGGCTGTCAAGTCCTACTGTACCTGGCTGTTTGAACAGGTTACTCTCAACAATTTTCACCAGACAGCCCAGCTTCTGCCTCACCATCTGAAAATCTGGGATGCTTTCAATGAACTTCGCCAGCTGAACACTGTGAGAGAAAGAAAGGTTTTCCACAAAAACTCAAAGTGAAAACTATAAATTAATTACATAGTACAGAAAACGTAAGTCAGAAGGGAAGAATACGTAAGCAATGACATAAATTTTTAACTCGAGTGTGAACATCTGAGATGCGCTACTACACTCCCTATACTGGTCTTCAAACAGTAGATGTTTACAAGCCTGTTAGAGATGTCAAGACCTTCGTAAGTTAGTGATGGACAGTATACAACTTTAAAACTCAAATAATAAACAGTTTTTACTGAATTATTCATGCAAGTGATTTCTCAAACATACAAGCTTCACATTACTGTTTTTTAACCATCAGGAACACTGGTGCAATTCATTTGTAATTATAAGTGCCTTACTGTAACCATGATATATGCAAACAAAAATGGATGAAGTTGATTTTTTTTTCGTATTATGGTAAACAACAGTATGCCACAAATTAGTTTCTAAACAAATCTATAAACCGGTGGTGATGCAAAGGCTAGCTGTTTTCACAGCAATGTGAAATACATCATTCACTTTACCTGAGCTCTACAGCGTCAAAGACCTTCTGCAAGTCATTGATGATGGTGGGAAGATATTTCAAGATTGCTCCCTAGGGAAAAAAGCAGAGAAACAGAGTTCATTACACATACAGTGAAAACACAAAACAGTACAATTACTAACAAGACAATTTCTATTTGAGTTTATTTTAATAAGTAATTTATTGCTGAATTTTCAGCATCATGACTAGTCTTCAGTGTCACATGATCCTTCAGAAATCATTATAATGTGCAAGCAATCATTCTAATCAACAATGAATAAAAAAATTAAAAAGAATAGAGTTTTTGAATTTTTTTATATCTCAACTGTCACTTTTGATCATTTTATTTACATCTTTGCTGAATAATAAGAGTATTAATTTCTTTAAAAATAACTCTTAATCTTCAATGTGGTTTTTACAAATCTCTCTGTTCACCAATGGTCTCCATTAACATTTCTTCTAAACGTCTATTGTATATCCATGTAAAAAAAAACCTGCCTTTATCTTAACTCCTTCATCCAGGGGTCCGTCCATGAGATTGCTGATAGAAAGAAATAAAGTCCGAATGGAGTCGAGAAACTGCCCTCCATCTTCACTTTTCCCATAAAACCTGACAACAACAAACAGGGAAAAAAAACATTTTCTAAAGAACATTTGAGTGGAAACATCAGCATAACGATTGTAGGGTGTTGTAGGTGGATGCCAGGGTGTTAAAAAATTATTTTATATCATTTTTGTCTGCAGCACAAACAGTGTAGGATGAGTTAGGCGTTGATTCAACTCTATAACTTCAAGTATGAGCATTAGTAACAGATATTATTGCCTTAAAGTACCGCTACAGCCGGCCTACACTACAGGAGTTTTAAAATCCTAACCGATTATGAAATCTGGTTGCAGCACACAATCTTTGCAGATTATCTTCCCTCAAATCTTAAACATGCGCACACTACAAGATTTGAAAATCGTGGCGCATCACACACTACAAGATATTAAGATTATCATGACAGAGGGAGCGCTTCACATGATCTCCCGCAGCAGATTGTCATTGATATTTCAGTGATGTTTACATATGTTAGCTAGCATGCTAGCAGCTTTCTGCACTCACCCGGTACATTCAAAACTGAGGCGATTTCACCCTAGTGCTTCTCTCTCGTTACAGTTGTGATTCATTTTCGGCACATTATTCAGACAGTCGTGTTACTACAAAACGTCAAGAAGCAGTATCTATCTAGACACTGAGCAATAAATATGCTGCATATGGATGCATGTAATCTTATTATGCAGTACACAGGCTGGACTGTAGATAGGTTTACCATATCAACAATGTCTTTGAACAACACTCTTAATTTAATTGGCTTTGCTAGGTTGCATATGGAGGTCCAATAGCCCCATGTGTCTGTTTAGATATAGAGGCGAGGTGACTGATTTCGAAAGTATGTTTTTTTTGTTTTTTTTTTTTGCTGTTGCTTTTTCATTTGCATTGTCAGATGAAGGACAAGTTCAATCACGCCCTCCTGATGGCTATTTCTGAGAGCAAATAAGAGCCGGTACCTACCTCAAATAGAGGATCCGAGACTGCACAATGAAATGAAAAAGATACTTGAAGGCTTTCAAGGCCGCATACAGTCGCTCTGTATGAGCTGGGTCCTCAGCATGGCCCACAAAATAATTCAACACTTTGGTCAACTTCCTGTGAACAGACAAGGCAAATAGAGGCAATTACGGCATGCTTGCAAATCAATACAGGTCTCAACCTGAGAATATCACTGGACAGGTGTATATAGAGAACAGGTGAAAGAAGGAGAGAGTGTTAGTGTGAGATGGCAAGGTGAGAATTAAATGTGGACAAAAATGGCCAAGTTATATTAAAACACAGGAACTGTGACACAAAGGACAGAGAAATCCAAACAAGACAGTAACTCTTACTGGTACGCCAGAGTAGCGCTGAAGTGTTTGCTAATGTAGGTCTCCAAAACAGGGTTGAAATGCTGAAACTTTATGTCGCCGATGAGCGAGATGATAAAAACCTGGACAAATAAAGCAAAAATACAAGGTCTAGCCCTTTATGTTATAATCACTTATAAACTTTATAAAGTTTTAAGACGGCAATTTAATAGTTTTTCATCAAATTGAACTCTCGGCCTCCGCAAAACTAACTTTCTTTGCTTCTTATGCAAGCAAGATCAAGTGGATAGAGAAAAGATATTAGAACATTTTCTGACATGATGCAAAACCTCAAAGCACTATGGCACACAGACATCACTCGGCCTGTCATTTTCTTTCCCAAATGTAATGCAGCTAAAACAGTGGTTTAAAAAGTGGCTTGAATAAATAAAAATCACCCAAAAGAAATAATGGTTTTCAAAGACATCGAGCACACATCACATGGCGGAATAATCTGACCTGTATGTCTGTGAGGGGGAAGACATCCCACATGCAGATGGCGATGTGGCATGTTATGGCATTAAGGTTACTCATACATAACTAATGAAAATGCAATGACGCGGCAGAGCGCTCTTTATGCAGTTTGTAACTTTAATGTAACTTTTCTGCAATCATTTAGTCCCAAAAAGCAGTGTGATTTGGATTAGAAAAGTTAGACCAAAGTTTAATACTTGTTCAGATCCCGAACCCAATTATGAGCAACAGTAAAAAAGTGTTGCTCACTCAGAATAATCTGCCCACAATATGTTTTTTCATTCGTGGTTACTGGATAAGGATTTTTTTAAAACAATATTATTCAAATTGCATGACAAATTTTACAGTTAACTAGAAAAATACACAGGAAAAAAATATATAACTATTTATAGATACATAGATTTTAAGTTTTCATGATTTTATATTTTAATATAATCATTAATAGTATTAATAATGATGTTATTTTTCTTTATTAATAAAACAAGTAATAGTATTCATATTTAGTGTAATTATTAATAATGTTTAAATATAAGAAAATAGTATTGATGTTACTATTAGTATTAATATTAATATAAATAATCAGTATCATATTAATATGTATATAAAATAATAATAAACAAACTAAATTAACAATAAAATCAATCTAAAAGTAATGAAATATTAGAAAACTTATATTTTTATAATTATTATGTATTTTTCTATATAGTAATGAATAAAATCCATATTCACTAACAAAAAGCAACACTTTCATTAAAAGTACTAAACTTGGTTTTATAAATTTTCTATTTGTGATACTTGTGTGAAACATTTGGCTTTAGGGGACATTGCACAAAAGTTAAATGAAAGCTTACCAAAAAAATATTTTAACAGTTTGTCTGATATTCACAGGCTCGAAATTCTCCTTTTGTCCATTACTGGAGAAACTCATCATAAGAATAGGTTGGCAACTGGTGGATGTCTAAAGATCAAGTTAAATAATCAATACTTGCCAAGGCATTGAAAACTAGTGTATCGTAGGTTTCTTCCTCTGAGGTCTCCATCATGATATTAAAGAGAGCGTCCAGTGTGTCCTGCAGGAACTGGAGAAACACACAACAAAAACTTTAGATCATAAGGCAGCATTTTATAGAAGGCCAAGTGTTGCGTTTTCTCACAACCATACTTTAATAATCTCCCCTCCTTCCACTTCCATCAGTTTCTGAAGAATTTCTTCAAGTCTCTCAGTGTTTGATCTCCAGTTGAGAAGCCCCAGAAGGTCAACTGAGTCAGAGGAAATTAAAAAAAGTTATAGAAAGGCAACTACCACAAGAACTTGCCGTCTCATACGGCTTTTACACATACATGTGGCTTTTAAAATGATAGTTTAGGATGAAATTAAACTAATTATCTACTCTCATCTCTCCTGTTGTTTAAAACCATACGATTTTTACTGAAGTTTTCAGAAGCCATGTGACAGCATGAGGAACAGAGGTAATGTGTGTGAAAACAATATCTACTAAGTTCAATATGCAGAGGCATCAGTGAAGGTCAGGTTTGCAAAGACATGAGGGTAAATAACAGACTTGAATTTTTGGGTGAAATATTGTTTTTGGAAATGACTCTTACCGTTTTGTGTAAGCTTTGTAGAGCAGGTGAGGGTGGAGATCTGGAAGCTGTCTTTGGTGATGGGAATGATGCCGGCATGATGGAAGGATTTTCCCGTCTGTCTCTCTTTCTCTTCCACTTCAGCATACGAGCCAGGCAGAGTCAAATAGGTCTTGGCGTCGTCAGCTTTCTTCACATCCACCTGTAGAAACAGAAGAGGAATTTGTAGTGGCACTGCATATTTGAGACAGTCCTGTCTGGTGTAAGAGTAAGGCCAACAAGAACAGATACTGCTGGTTTAAAGAGAAGTTCAGGAAATTTAGAAGAGATCTACATGAAGAGGTTACATGTCAAGATGAGTTTTAGCAGCCAAAAAGCTTTCAGCAAAGAAAGTACACTATTTTTTTTCATAAAAGAATACATTAATTTAAAAGTGACAGTAACAGACGTTCATAATGTTACAAAACATATCAAATAAATGCCATTTTTTTACTTTCTATTCACCAAAAAATCCTAAAACAAAAATAAAGGCATCACGGTTTCCAAAAAATATGAAACATCAAAAACTGTTTTCAATGTTGATAATAATCAGAAAGATTTATTGAGCAGCAAATAAGCATATTAGAATAAATCCTGAAGGATCCAGTGACACTGAAGACTGGAGTAACGATGCAAAAATTTCAGCATTAGAATTTAAAATATATTCAAAAAAAAAAAAAAAAAAAAAATTTTAATTGTAATAATAATAATTCACAATTTACTGTTTTACTGTATCAAATAAATCTAGCATTGATGAGTATTAAAAAAAAAAACTTTTGAAAACTTTTTTTTTTGTTTTTTTTTTATGGCTGAAAGGTCCTATTTTTTCCCTATATTCAAATTGAAGTATTATTCTTTCATTTTTACTAGAGTAAGTATGGAGAAAATGCTTCCTCTTTTAAAACAAATCTGAATCATCATGAGTTATATAATATATAATGAGTAAATATAGCCTCAAAAAATAATTTGACAAAAAAAAGGTTGCATATGGAGAAAAAGAGAGAAAAAAAAGACAATTTTACAAAAACACATTCATTTTTCTGTTAAAATTGTAAATAATTTGAGCTGTAAAGTTGTTCTTGCCACTTTTAAATTTTGAGTATTATGTTTTCCTGGCAACAAATATATAAAACTGGATATAATCTTGCAAAGAAAAAAGTTATTAGGCAATTATTTGACACTAAATTCATGATAACATGCATGGTGTTATAATTTTTTTGGCTATAATTCTGGCAACAAAAAAAAATAAATTGTTTTTTTTGCAGTAATCAATATTATGCCACAAGTTCTGTCAATTTGCACTCAACCAAGAACATTCCTTAAAGATGCCCACCTTGTAGACAATGAGTTCATGTTTTCCATCTGGAAGTGTGGTGCCATCCGACTTCATCAGGCGAACAAAAGCCATGCCAAAAGGCTTCTCAGACTTATCTCTAGCTACAGAAATGTAAGCACACAGATACTCAATTTAAAAACAAGCCTGAATATGCAATAGCGCAGAGATTCTCAACCTGGGGTCAGCAAAAATGCTAATGGGGTCAAGTGAGATCTGTATAAACCCAGAATATGCATTCTTTATTTGTAAAAAGAAAAATTTTCAAGCATAATTTTTTGCCCTGTGTTGGACCTACAAACAAAATATGCAGGTTTTCTTGTGCATATAAAATACAAAGTGAAATGCACACCACAAACGTGACCTGCATGAAAAGGTTGAGAACCCCTGCGGAAACACAAAAGAGAACACATATCATAGTCCTTAGCTTCTATACACAGTTCTAGCTACTTCAGTGCTTTCTACTATAAGGTTCTGTGAACGTCTCTATGAGACTCACAATCTTGAGAAGATCTGTGTCTAAAGGTGAGCCTCAGATGACATCGACACACATCCTCAATGGGAATGGCCACCTGACGGACAGAAGAGAACGAGGAGTTAATAGGAACCCTGGTGTAGCTCTTAAGTCCCTTTCACATGATCCATGTCAAGGGCATCAATACACCTCTTAGCACAAGCGTCAGGAGTCACATTAATCTCGACATGAAAACACTACCAGAAGCTTGCTAGGCAGCATGAAAGTGAAAATACCACAATCAATTGGAAGACAGAACATATTTGATCTTAAAACAAGAAAATATCTTGGCAACTACTTTAATACATGACAGAAAGAAAAAAAGAGAACATGCTCTCTCTGATGATAGGCATTTCACATTGTCATGCAATTTTAGTTGCACAATTAACACCACCCTGCATCATATTTGCTGAATGAAATCCAGTACTTGTTTATTACTAATTTTAGGGTACCAATCCCAAAAATAGTGCATGTTTTGCTCTATTACAGTATGTCACATTTACTCACAAAATATGGTGCATTTCGTAGAATGTTTGCTTTCGCCAACCACTTGTAATGTGAAGAAGTCTTGTATCATCAGATTAACTACCACAAATATATAATTTACATATTCCTCTGAGCCAAATTACAACTATTTGTTCGATTCTCAGCCGATTTTCACATGCATGATGTTATTTTATGCCTAATCCTGCCTAATCCTGCTAGAATTATGGCCAGTGACAGACAAAAAAGCATACATATTTTCTACAGCTACATCTGTGGGTGTTTTACTACATCCAAACAGTGACTGAAAATTACAGATTTTATGAAAAATGTAAAGATTTTCTTTGAAATTAAATGGAAAACTGTAACATTTTTTCACTCCTTCAAAAATTGCCAGTTAAATTATGCATGTGTCATATTTCGTTTTGTCATTAAAACTGAAACTTAACATTTGACTGCATAAACATTAATTATGCATATACATATAAACAGATATAAATCATATAAATGACATAAATCATTCTTATTGTACGTGATTTCCAAAAGCTGAAAGTGATGAACTTTAAGTAATAGGTTACAGCACTTTACCTGAAAGCTACGTAATACAAGGTTGCACTGTAGATTGACACTTTGCATTAGAGAACACTGGCGTGATTCATATGAAAGGGACTTTAGCTTCAAAACATCAAAAACCTAAACTCAGATGTCTTTGCTTTTATTTTTGTCCTGTTTGTACCTTAACCGTCTCATTCCAGCAGGGCTGCTTGACTTGATAGTAGATGACAGACTTGTATTCAGTGATCCCTTCATAACCAGCTCCAGGAAATATGGCTTTCTGAAGAGAGAATGAGAATGTGAGGGAAAACTCATCTACTGGAAGAAAATGGTTTCTCTTTTCTCGTACAGTAAGAGGTTTGCAGCAGTAAAAGTTCAACGTTAACAAGACCAGAAGTTGGCAGCACACCGCTTGAGTTAAAGGAAACTGTGTTGCATAATGTGCAGCATTTACACCAAAAATAAGACTGAAAGACAAGCTCAAATCTCTTAAAAGAGGGGGGATCTTTTTAGGAAAGCATTTCAGAACGAGTTTCTTGTATTCTTCTGTGTTCGCCAGTGTAAACAGGACAGGCTTATATGTGCATTATACCTCGAAATAGCATTTGACAAGAACAGCGCAGTAAAAAGCTTTCTGTGCCGTGTGTTTGGACATTTAAAAACAGCCGCCGTTTCATAAAGGAGAAAGATCTGCAAGCTGTTTTTATGCCAGCAACAGTTCTGCTGTCAAAACACAGAGATAAAGGGGGTGGATGAGCACCACATGCTAAATAGCAAAAGCTAAAACTGCTAGTCAACATAATGAGAAGAACGGAGGACAATGGAATGAGAGAAGTTGTTTTTCATTCATATTAAAATGACCTTGGTGGTATTTCCTAAAATGTTAATCCAGGGTCATCCCATGTTTTTTGGTACACTTGACGCAAAGATATGTAACTGAAGCCGTTTCCGTATAACATTTATATTAAATCAGGATTCACCTCATGGATTTACAAGAAAGTACACTTTATTAAGCGATGCTGTGGGAATCTCCTAATTGCGGCCAGATATTAATGTTAGTTAATATTTAATGTTGCGGGGTTTCTGTACCTCCATGGGATTTCCTTCTTCATCCAACACGCTCATTATAACTTCAACATTTTTGGGGGTTTTCTTCTTGCCACGATCAAATTCTCCCTGTTGCAGCGTAACATATATATCATTCCTTACATAACCTGTAGAGACATATAGACATCATTCCATTAACTAGATGTATGTTCTTCTCTAGTAATGGTCATTAGAGGAAAAGGATGAAAAGACAACTGCAAGTGGATTTACTAAAGAGGGTCTTTGTGGGTCAGAAAAACTTTAATAGCACTGCTATTAAGATGAAGACGTTACGATCTGACAGATGTGCAGACCAACCTGGCAGGATAATTTCAGGGAAGCCCATTTTCCTGACTATTGCTGATGTGCGATCCACAAAATGAGGGTAATGTTTTTGAACCTGAAACACATCTCCAGGGAGCAGCTTCAGGGTCACAAACAAACCTGAAAGCGAAAACATGCCATTACAAGGTCAGACGGGTCTCGTCAGTCAACAAACTCAAGCCCAGAGGGAACAGAATGACTAAAGTGTAAAATAATAAATCGTTTTCAAAAAATTATTAAAAACTGAAAAAGAAAATGGAAAAAGAAAAGAATACATACTTCAAGGGTTAAAAAATAAAGAAAAAATAAATGTAATGCATTAAGTTTCAACACAACATAAAAATGACAAACTCGGTATAAAACACATTAGCTAAATGTGTGCATTTACATGCAAAATGTCCCCGATTATTTTGTCTGAATATTGCATCATTCTCACTTTGAGAGACTATTATAAATATTTGCTGAGCAATACAGACTTTTTAAGGTGTTCATGTGTGTTAAAGCCAATAAAATCATGTATAATCATAGAAAATGAGAGGTACATGCTGAAATTAATATGCAGGGTATTTTTACAGCTTATTTCTAAAATACTTTAAAGGGGTCATCGGATGCCCATTTTGCACAAGTTGATATGATTCTTTAGGGTCTTAATTAAAAGTCTATAACATACTTTGGTTAAAATTCCCAATGGTAGCGCAAAAATCTGTCAAAATCAGCTCTGTTTTTAGCAAGCCATTATAGTCCATGTTGCTTTAAATGTTAATGAGCTCTGCTGACCCCGCCCCTCTCGAGCAGACTGTAAACTTCAGCCGCGAAACTGGTTAACTAGCATGTTATTAGGAAAGACGATTTGCAAAGGTTCATAAAAAACCCTTATACTCACTTCTTATGTATGGTGAGGCTGGATCACGAATGATTCGCGCGAAAAATGATTCCCTCTATCAATTGCATATTTATTTTCTAGCTTTTCTTGTAAAACACTAGTTTTATTTTTTCTATTCTATCTACTTGTTTCTTATATAAAAACACTAGGGTTCTTTTTTCTATATTCTATCTACTTGTTTTCTTTAAAAAAAAAAAGAAAAAAAAAAAACCTTTCTACGTGTACTGCGTTAGGCTAACCAAGACTTGTAATAGCACTTGCATGTTGTTGCTCTTTTGTTGGTTTTGATTGCTTCTAATGTCCTCATTTGTAAGTTGCTTTAGATTAAAGCGTCAGCTAAATGACTAAATGTAAATGTAATGTAAATGAACAAACTCATTTAGGCAGATCGGAGATCGGCACATTCCCTTCAAAGCAAAAGTAACGTTAATCCTCTGCGTCTTCAGCGGCTCAGATGTCGGGAGTTAATGACGACTGCTATATTCATTTTTACATCCAACAACAAAACACCTCAATCGCTTAATCGGAGACATCTTGTCTTCCCCTGCACCGGAGACAGCTCACTCAGGGCGGCTCTAAGATAAGATGGCCTTGTCAATCAACTATTGTGGGAGCGGTCTGTACAGAACTACATCATTCTGGCAGGAACCTCAGAACAGCCTGATTTGTGAAAGAGGATTTTAAAATAGGGATTTAAAAAAAACACTGGGTGGATTTTTATAATCATAGGATGGATGTGTACACACACTTCCAACACACATTTATGTTCAAACAACCTGAAAAGTGAATTTAGCATGATGACCCCTTAAAATATAAATGTATTATTGTATTCCACATATTGTTCACAGTGCTCTAAAATATTTAAAAAGGGAATTTTTTGTTCAAAAATGCATTACCATGGCTGATTTAGCAATGAGGTTTTGTAGGATTTTTTAAATAAATGTAATATTAACTAAATGAATAAAACTCCAAGTTGACCCAAAATTTGACCAAAAAAAAACACTAATTTTATATGCTATTAAACTGGTCAGGTTGGTAATAATTATTAGCGACAGCTATAGCAATCTTACCAATTAAATACAGAGTGAAACTGGCATTTTTAAAAGAGACAGAATTTTTTAAATTGGATGATATTCAAATTTACAGCTGAAACATCTTCACATCTCATTCTGTCTCTATGCAAATCAGTTTGACTCTATCAAAGTGATCCTGTTTTCATTCTCTCAAACTTTCCAAATGTTCAAGCCACAACCAGGAAACTTCCACAAGGTCACATTTCTCCCCAGAGGCAAAAACACAAGAGCAAAGATTAATTTTTTGGCCTATTGGTCTGGATTTACCCTGTCCTTTGTGGTTGACCTCACGCGTTGCAATGACCTTGTTGAAGACGGAAACGAGTGGCTCGTTCTCGCCAATGACACGAGACGGGATGAGAGGAGACATGATTAGCTGTCTCTGACGGATGTACGTTTCCATGGCAATCCTAGAAATAGAGATTCCAAGAGGAAAAGGACAAAATTGAAGAAAAAAGGCTATAAAAATATAGCCTAGGGAGTAACAGTGTATGACGGACTCTGCCCAAAATAAACAATAATGCAGGAAAAGAACAGAAAAACATGAAAACAGAAACTACTATCATGCAAATGAAGCATGTTATAATCTCATAAAGGACACTCACTGTTGAAAGGGGATGAAATACTGCTTATCATCATCATCAATTTTCCCATGGGCAATATCTGTGATATCCATGACTGTACACACAAAGAAACATGAGGCTAGTGCTGATCCGAACCACAGATACATTACATTTAATTACTACATTCAATATCGTTCACGTTCCCTCAGAGGGAGAGCAAATATCTTGCATTTTTGCAAGTATTCTTTTTCAGATGTATTCGAAGGCGAGATTTGTAGAGCAAATTGTTAATTTTGTCTTCCTACTGTACAATTCTGTTTCAATGCTGATAAGAGATTAATTTCGAGTCTATAAGAACCTCAATTATTAAATCTAAAACAACAGTATCTTTTCGGTGAAAATGCTTGCTACCAATAATTGCTTTTGATCAAAATTAATAGAACTCCTCACTTAAATATGAAAATTTGCTTTATTGACTCAGGCCATTCAATATGTAAATGAGTTTGTTTCTTCGTCAGAACAGATTTGGAGAATTTGAGCATTACATCACTAACTCACCAATGGATCCTCTGCAGTGAATGGGTGCCGTCAGAATGAGAGTCCAAATAGCTGATAAAAACATCACAATAGTCCACAAGCAATCCACACCACTCCAGTCCATCAATTAACGCTTGTGAAGTGAAAAGATGCATGTTTAGAAGAGACAAATGTATCATTATGGCATTTTTTAACTTCAGACTGCTTCTTCTGGCTAAAATACGAGTCCTCTACCCATAATATTGCTTTCTCTAGTGAAAAAGTTGTCTCACCTGAATCAGGAGAGAAATATGCACAAACCAAGCACCGTTTACAAGTGAAAACAGTCCTAAACAAATATATCTGTGGATTTTGATGTGAGAGGACAACAGGGGATGGACTTTTCACTAGAGGAAGCATTATTATGGATTCTCCACTATTTTGGCCAGAAGCGATGGTTTAAAGTTAAAATTCTGACGGCACCCATTCACTGCAGGGGATCCATTCGAGAGCATGTGATGTAATACTAAATTTCTCCAAATCTATTCTGATGAAGACAAACTCATCTACATCTTGAATGGCCCGAGTAAATTTTCAGCAAATTTTCATTTTTGGGTGAGCTATTCCTTTAGATGCAATGTCTAGCTCTCTAAATTCGTACTTCAGACAGACATGTTCACAACGGGGTAAATTGGGTATTGCCTGTGCTCAGGTTTAAGAAAAATGCAGGCTGAACATGATGCAATCTGTCTTTGAAGCTTATGGTAAAAATGGCTTTTTTCATCTTGAAAAATACAATGCAGGCATTCAACCTGATGTTAATGCGTACAGTGACTCAGCAGCAAAAAAAAATCCTTTTGAAACAAAAAGGAAACACTATTTGCAGCAAATGCAGGTCGCCTGTAGCTTAAGATACAAACATCTATTGATAATGTAATCATTTCATATGACATTTTTGGAGGAAAAGTAACAATAGTAACGTTTGGTCTTTCAGCTACTTGCAAGACTGAAAACTTTAAACTGAAATGTGATAGCAGGAAAAGAAAATAGAACCGAACACTATAAGATGTGAAAGGCTTGACTGGGAAAATGTCATTCTTTTCAACAGCAAACTGGCAATATGGATAAATAATGTCTTTTGCTCAGATATCTGACAATGCGAGGTAGTGCTAAAGTGACAAGGACAAGAGTAAAAGTGCTGTTATCAAAATACTAAAGAAGCAGTATGGTGTGATGCAATTAAACCTTTGTGAACACATACGTCATCTGTAGGGATAAAATCCATTACCACACAAAATGAAGTTGACACATCCCTCAAGATCATGAAAACAGATGAAAAATGCCCTTGGAGTAATGCACTTAGAATTGAAGCCCAACAGCTAAAACGTCTGTGGTGTTGTTCTTAAAGCACTTACATGCATTCGTCAGTAGAACAAAATGTGTGTTATTTGAGGTGTAAAGCGGTCTGATTTGTTATTTTGAGGTGAAAGAACTCCAAGGAATAGTTCAGGCCATCCAAGTTTGTTTGTTTATCAGAAGAGGTTTGGAGAAATGTACCATTACATCACTTGCTCACTAATGGATCCTTTGCAGTGAATGGGTGCCGTCAGAATGAGAGTCCAAACAGCTGATAAAAGCATCACAATGATTCACAAATAATCCACACCAGTCCAGTCCATCAGTTAATGTCTTGTGAAGCAAAAAGCTACATGTTTGTAAGAAACAAATCCAGCATTAAGACATTTCTTAATTTCATTTTAAAATGTTACTTCTGGCTAAAATATGAGGCCTGTCTCCAGTGATTTCTCCAGTGAAAAAGTTTGAATAACATTTTGAATAACATATGTCAATGGATTTTGATGTGAGAGGACAACAGTGAATAACACACTGGAGGAAGTGTTATTATGGATTATGGACTCATATTTTGTCGAGAAGCAACAGTTTGAAGTTAAAACTCCTTAATCATGGATTTGTTTCCTCCAAACATGCAGCTTTTCACTTAACAAGATGTTAGTTGCTGAACTGCAGTGGTGTGGATTACCTGTGGGTTGTTGTGATGCTTTTATCAGCTGTTTGGACTCTCATTCTGACGGCACCCATTCACTGCAGAGGATCCACTAGTGAGCAAGTGATGTAAATTTCTCAGAATCTGTTCAGATGAAGAAACAAACTCATATACATCTTAGACGGCCTCAGTGTTTTTTTATTATGAGTGAACTATTCCTTTAACCAGAACTGACTGTCCAACTAAAACGCAGTGTTTAGAAAATCTGCCTGAAAATAATTCTATGCAATTTTGCAACACTATGCTAGAGGCACAAAATTACTTTTTTCCTTTAAGGTTGGTTGGTTGGTGTTTCTAAACAAATGGCAAATATGAAGTGTGAAATGAAGAGAACAACTAGGAAACCCCTGGACGCTCTATGTTATACCATCTACTAACAATAAAGAATCTATTTCTAAGTCCAGAACCTGCTACTCCAAACGGCCTCCTCAGTCCTCCTGTGTGTTTCTTTCCCTCCTTCAGCTCCATGCAGCCCACACGGATGATCTGACACACCAGGAAGAGACGCTGTCTGATAAGGTCACTGCTGCTCAGATCCTAAACACAGAGACGCCACAGAAGAAGAACAGCAGGAAGCACTTCAAAATGTTTGATTAGCACAAGGAAAAAAATCCAACGCTTTCTCATTTTTATATCTGCCGTTCAAAATTTGGGGTCAAAACCTTTTTTAATACTTTTCTTCAGCACGGACATTTTAAATTGATCAAAAGTGAAGTGAAGGCATTTATAATGTTATAAAAGATTTCTATTTCAAATAAAAGCTGTTCTTTTGAACTTTCTATTCATGAGAAAAAATGCATATTAAATGATTTTGGATGAGGGTCATGTGACACTGAAGACTGGAGTAATGATGCTGAAAATTCTGCTTTGCATCACAGGAATAATTACATTTTAAAACATATTCAAATAGAAACATTTTCTTTTTAATTGTAATAATTTTTCACAGTATAACTGTTTTTACTATATTTTTGATCAAATAAATGAAGCCTTGGTGAGGATAAAAGACTTCTTCAAAAATTACTTACTTACTGACCCTAAATTGTTGAACAGTAGCATATGGGACTATAAAAACCTTAGAAAAAGTATTCTTTGATCTTTGTTACCGTGAAGAGTGCAGGAAGGTTGTTGAGTTTTTCGATCTCTTTCGGCATGCCTGTGCTGTCCCACCGTACTAGGAAGTTTTCACTATTAGACAAGACAAAATGTGTCACAAAAACTACTTTTTCTCCACTGAAACTGACACATGCTCACTAGGCCCTAGCTGTGATATATACAGCTGTACTTCAGCTTTCAAAGAAATAAGCATTCACATATTTCAAACACTTCTTGTGAGGAATTCATATGTAGAGGTCATTCTTCAATCTCCTTCTGCTTCTTATAAACAACATAAAGAAGAAAAAAAGAGAATCAAAGGAACGACTGACTCACCTAATAAATTCAGATTTGTCAGGATCGTACAATGACATGAAGAGTTCAGCGTCCTCGCCGATGTTGCATACAAAGTTTCTGAGATTTATTAGAAGGCTATACGTGTGCACACTGCTGAAGAGGGTCTGACGCCGCTTCTCCAGGTTCTGAAGTCGCATCTACCGAAAAAATAGCAAAATTCAGGATCTGAGACAAGTAGTGGACAGTTTGAACTAAAGTTCAGTGACACCTTCTAAAACTGAAAGTGTACTGAAGCAGTAGAGCATGGCACTAACAATGCCAAGGTCATTTGTCGATTCGCAGAGAATTCATGAACTAATAAAATGTACATCCTAAACGCAATGCAATTTGCTTTAAATACAAGTGTCTACCAAATGCATATTTAAAAAAAAAAAAAAAAAAAAAGTAATTTAACCTTCATGGACACTTGTGAGGAAAGTCTAGGAGTGTTGTGGTAAAAAACTATGATGAAAATTTAATGTTTTGAGAAAAAAAAAATTATGCAAAAGAATAAGGATTTTAAAAAGACTTTGAGAAAGATTTAAAAAGATTTTGAGACAACAAACTAAACATAAAAATGTAATATATATATATATATAAATAAAAGCAAGGTTTTAACACCACACCAATATTAGATTTTTTTCTTTTTACTTTTTTTATTTAAAGTACTTCCTAAAATGCGTTTTACTATTTTAATTTGCTGCTTCTCTAAATGCAACTTCGCACAAATGATCTATCAGTATGTGTATCAGTTATTTTGGGACATTTGTTATGCATCTGTTTATCTCCATTTATTATGAACTATGGTAGTTTTGCACTATAAAATGTTAATAAATATATTTGACAAATAAATAGGCTATAGTTTGCTTATTTCGCTTACAAAACAGAACTGCAGAATAATCAACCAGTATATCTCTTTCTCTTTAGCAGATCGTTTGCATCACTTTGACTCGACACGATTCCTGTCATTTTTACATTCCAGTTCAAACCATGCATTTGTACAGTTACCAGCCAACTATTTGAATTACTCGTCAAAGCCAATTTGGCAATAGTCATGTGCTAATTCTGGACCCGGGCTTCAACATGCAACTAAAAAGAAAACATTTTCCTAGAACCAGCATATATATATATTGATAATGCACAGAGCAAAAACAAATGTTTTACCTTCTCCTCCTGTATCCTCTCATCAATACTGTGTGATGCTGACTCATGAGCCCTGAACAGACTGACCGTGCTGGTGCGTTCGGGGTCTAATGTGTTTCCTGCTTCATCGCGCACCACTAAATCAAGCCCCAGAATCCTGTGCAACAGACACAGACAGATTCTACAACACAAGAATACTAACACGTCCCCACTGTATTATTATAATCAATTGCATACAGTTTTAATGCATTCCAGCAACTTCAATTGGGTAAACTCAAAATGTATGCTTCATATGAAAAGCTTCTCAAATGAAAAGTTATTCAAATATCTGTTTGGTGAAACAACATGAGGAAGTACAGGAAGCCAAACCACACCTGTTCCCATAATCGATTTTCGCTGTGACTTTCTTCTTGAGCTCCACAAGTTCGTCGTTGGGAAGCGTGCCGGACACAATCTGCGAGCGGTACTCGATCAGGCTGTAGGCCATCTGCTGAACGTTCCGGAACAGCGTGGTCTTGTTGCTCTGGTATGCAGACGAACAGGTGATTAAAACGATGCCATGGCTTACAAAACACCACGGATGGGATTTGTCTTTGTTGAACAAACACATCGTGGAAAGCTCTGGGTTGAGCTGAAATGGACGGTGAGGTGAACTCAAACAAACCGCAAAGGCGACACAGGTGGGTTCACATACCACATAAAGCTTGTGCCATATTTGTGTCCATTCTCGTAACGTGGTGCCCAGCTCCTGGACCAAGGGCAAATCTGTAGGTACAACAGTCTCTTGTTTCCTGTGCATCAACAGAAGGTTAGAAGAAAAACATGATTTACTCAGGTTCTCAAAAACACAAAAGTAATTCGCTGTTCTTTAACCCTCAGAGAGGGAGATACTTTTGCAAAATTGCAGAGCAAGGCATTTAGGGTTGCAAAGTTCCACCAGTAATTTTACTTAACTAAGTTTTGAAGTCATAACACAATTCAGCACAATAACAAATAATTCAAGCAAATATATTTCACTAAGGAAACTCAGGAAAAGCTAAGTTTCATTATTTGATTTATTTAATGCAACAAATATTCATATCAAAGAATATTTTATAATGTATTCATTTTAATACAAATCTATTGTATATATTAAAATATATAAAAATTGTATACAGTATATAAAATATAGTTATATATTTTTTTATATGTAACACTTCACCTTTTTGTAAGACTTTACAATAAAGTTTAATTTGTTAACATTAGTTAACTATATTAGTTAACATGAATTAACAATTAACTACTTCTGCAGCATTTAACTAACATATTTTTAAGATCAAATGTTACATCTGTTTATATTAGTTAAAAATGATAAAAATGTTAGTTAACGTGACCATTTTTATTAACTAACGTTAACAAAGGTTAATAAATACTGCAAAAATATCTATTGCTCACTGTTAGCTCATGTTTTAATTAATGCATTAACTAATAGGGTGGTGATGACGCAGTGGATAAGACACATGCCTTTGGTGTGAGAGACCCGGGTTCGAATCCACTGTGAGACACCAATGTGTCCCTGAGCAAGACACTTAACCCCTAGTTGCTCCAGAGGCGTGCGACCTCTGACATATATAGCAATTGTAAGTCGCTTTGGATAAAAGCGTCAGCTAAATGTAAAATGTAAATGTAACTAATGTTACAAAATGACACTGTAAAGTGTAACCAAATTATTTTTGTAACATTCACTAAACAGGCTCATTTGTGTGAGAATTTCAGGGCATGTTAAGTTTGGTTTTATTTAATTGCTTTATACAAACATACTGCATAAGCCTTCTCAGAAAGCTGGGCTATAACTCGGATATGTTAATCTCTGTAAAACTTCATGATGCCAGAATATTCTTGCACCTCACCGACCTTCCAAACTAACACAAAATGCATATTTAGAGGCCTACAGCACAGTTGCATTGACCTCTATATAAGACGTCCTAGTTAACTTCAGCACACCCATGAAACACTCAATAAACTTTCATAAGGCTACATCAAACTCATTTGGGATAAATGATATATAATATTTACTAAATATATTCAGTCCACATTTCTGCAACAAGCTGCCTCTTATTTACACAGGTTTATATATATATATATGTTCTATCACTAAACATGTTGAGATGTGAGAAAAAAAATATATCAGGTCAAACACATACTTAGAAGATTGCTAAATTTGGTCCAAAACACTCAGCAAGTGTGTCAGTAACGCAGTGACCATGTTGTGTGACTTTGGTATGCTGGAAGATTCAGGCTATATTTTCTTGCCAAATGTGTTGCTATGATACATTTCAGAGCATTTTAACCCGTTTATGAATTATGCATTATTTAACTGCTTTGAACAAGTGTTATAATTGTGCTACAATGGGTCTCTGAGGGCAAACGAGCAAAACTTTAAAGCCAACGGCAGATGACTGTCACCGTAGACTCCTCTGACAGCACATGCTTAATTAAGTGATAGACATTTTGTCATTAACGAATTATAGAGCATAATTAACATGTGAGCTGCCTCTTACCCTGTTCCCTCAACTTTCGCTTCTTTCAGATGAATATAGTTGGCAGGGAAAATGCCCTTTGAAATAAGACAAAGAAGCATTTGTGAGAACCCACGCAATTCATTCCGCCTGCTGCAGAATGTCAGGTAATGATTAGATTGTCAGTTTATCAGTAGGATGATAATTATCCCAACACCTTTTGTGATTTCTGTCGTAGTGTGTATCCTCGGTACCACCCTGGGAGAAGGAGAGAGAGAGAAAATAAAGAACAGATCTTTGAGACAGATGATGCCACATGGCAGATGCTGCTATATATTATTTATTTAACAGAATAAGACAGATGTTCTGTTTGTTCAGAGTTAACAAAAATCACTAGAGAAACTAGGATAGATGTAAATCAAGTCTGCAAAATCAGCTTTTCCATTCTTAAAAAACGAAATGGAAGATTTTAAATAAATAAAAAATATCTTATTTACAAGAGGAGAGACATGAATGCAAGCACTGCAATGTCATAATCAACAGCTGGACACTCTGTATTGTCTTTAAGCCATGACTTGCGGAGTTGGAAGGGGGTGTAAATTAAATAATCATGGTTGCAGTTGTCAGACTGATTGGTACTGATGAATAATAATAATGGTTTCTTAATGAATGTTGACTGCACAATTAGTTTGTGTGCTGTTGAAAAAGAATACTATAAAACTTTCCAAAAAATATTAATTTAGTGAGTTTACGAGGAGACAGACTTTTTTCCCAGAAGGACTGAAATTTTGAGATCAGATTGTTGTTTTCTTTTAAAGCTGCACATGGACAGCTAATTTAAAAACCCTTGTTTTAGCACAATGCTTGATCGACAGGTGAGTAGGTGGTCCATCACTGTTGTCTGAGACACATCAGGACACATTTGCATTTACACTACAAATACAATCTAGTTACATGCAGTTTTGCCTACATCAAAGAATAGTCTGAGTGATCACAAAATGTTTTGGATGGTGTTTATGCTACAATGAAAAGGTTGTTTTGTTTTGTTTTTTAGAAAAAATTGACATTAAAGACATTTACTGAAAAACATTACAAAACATTTTTATTTCAGATAAATGCTGATCTTGTGAACCTTCTATTCATCATTGAATCCTGAAAAAAGTAATACGGTATCAGCATATTAGAATAATTTCTGAAGGATCATGTGACTGAAGTCTGGAGTAATGATGAATATATATACATATATATATATATATATATATATATATATATATATATATATATATATATATATATATATATTGCCCTCCATAAGTATTGGAACAGTAAAGACAAAATTGCTCTGTTGGCTGTGGAGTCAAATATGCAAATATGATTGAAAGATGAATATGAGACAAAACTACAGAATGTCACATTTTATTATTAGCTGTTTCAACACATACACGTTTTACCAAATAAAAAGAACCGCACTTTTAGAGTTCATCCCACTCATTGATGTGAGCATAAGTATTGGGACAGTTGAACATAAGGCAGATATAAAAGATTAAAAGCTATTATTTAGTTGCAGATCTCTTGCGCACAATCACAGCAGTGAGTCTGTGACCCATAGACATCACCAGACTCTTGCTCTCATCCTTTGAAATACTTTTCCCAGCCTTTAATGCAGCCAATTCCAATTGTTGCTTGTTTTGGGGACTTTCTGCCTTTACTCTCTTCTTCAGTTGGTGAAATTCATGTTCAGTCTGATTTATATCTGGAGATTGACTTGGGCAATCTATGACTTTCCATTTCTTTATCCTTATAAATTCCTTGACTGAACTGGCAGGGTGTTTTGGGTCATTGTCCTGATGCAATATGAAGCACTTCCCAATGAATCTGGTGGCATTTTCTTGAATATTGGTAGGAAAGGTGGTTTTGTACCCCTCCAAATTAATTCTGCTACTGTCATCATACATTAAGTCATCAGTAAAGTTGAGAGGGTCTGTTCCAGAGACAGCCATGCATGCCCATGCCATGACACCACCTCCACCATGCTTTACAGATGAGGCTGTATGCTTGGGATCATTGCAGTTCCCTTTTTTTCTCCACATTTTTGCTTTCCCATCACTTAGATAAAGGTTCATCTTTGTCTCATCGGTCCATAAACACAGTTCCAAAACTCTTCTGGCTCACCTTTGTGCTTTTTTTGCAAACTCTAATCTTGCCTTTCTATTTTTGGTGCTGGTCAGAGGTTTGCATCTTGCTGTGTAGCATCTGTAATTCTGTGTCAAAGTCTCCTGAGGACAGTAGATTGTCAGAGCATCACCCCAGCTTTCTGGAAGTTGTTGGTGATTTTACAGACACATCTTTTAGGGTTCATTTTCACAGCTTTTATGATTTGTCTGTCATCAACTACTGTTGTTTTCTCAGCCGATCAGGTCGTTGTTGGTTGCTGGTGGTTTCCAAACTCTTGATTTCTCCATGCTCACATTGTACCCCATTGGAGACATTTTTAAAAAATATCTTAAGTGTTCCATAGAAGAAAAAATCCTTACAGTTTCGCTATGACATGAGGGTAAGTAAATTATAAGAGAATTTTTATTTTGGAGTGAACTATCCCTTTCAGGCCAACTGTAAACAGAGCTTAAAGGTCAAAACATTGACATTTTAACATTATAATTGGACTTTGGGTAAAATGAACTGTTACAAAGTTGTTTTAACTGTTACTGTTGCACTTTAAATCATGCAAGCAAATATGCTGCTGAATTTGAATCTTGCAGGCCACATATGAAGCTCTCAGAGCTTCAGCAGAACTCTGGGATACCCCAGATTGTGTGTTCAGTGCAAGTGTGAACACGCTATAAGAAAGTGTGGGTGGACGTGTCAAGACACGCTGGAACTCGACACTCACCTTCAAACGTCTCAAGTATGTGTACCGTGTCCCCCACCTGAAGACTCAGCTCTGGCTCTCCTCTGGCATCATAGTTATAGATAGCTGAAAATGAGACAAAAGGGTGTCACAGACTGCAGAGAGCAAAGAGAAAGCAAAATATAAAAAAACAACAAGGCTGCTGTCTGTCCTGTGAAAGAGAAAAAAAAAATGACAGCGCACCAACTGTTGAACAAGTTCTTCAGTGGAAAGTTCTCAAATTCTGCAGGGAAACAGCCACTTGTCTGACGTCTATCGGTATGACTCAGATCTTCAAACTAACAGCCAAATGCAACCCAAACTCCCAATGAGATTACCAAAAAAAAAAAGATTTTTAGAAGATGATGCGAGTTGATTTTTATAAGATAATATGAGTTGATTTTTTTTTGGGGGGGGGGGGGGGGGGGTTGAATTAGGGAGGAAAAGGTAATTGAAAAAATTAGATTTAAAAAAAAAAAAACAGGTTTACTGTGCTATGTTCGTAGAGCCACACAATTTGCCAAAGTTTTGTCATTATATAACTATGAACATAAAATACTACTAATAATAATAATAATAATAATAAAAAATAATAATAATTCCAACAATAATAATAATTATTAATATTATAAAATATACAAATAAATATTATAATTATGATATTATAGATCATAATTAGTTAAATGTTATATGTCATAATACAAAAATTATAATACGTAAATTATTGTTTATATTGCTTTTGGATTTTATTATTATTATTATTATTATTATTATTATTATTACTAAATACTAATATAAAAATACCAAATACAAATAACAAGATAATTATAATAATATAAATTATTATTTTACTGTGAAATTTAAAAAAAAAAGTATTTAAGAAAAATAATATGAAATAATAATTTTATATTACTTTACAACTGTAAAATTACATTCATGGCTGTCTTAATTCCTTCATTTTAAAATGTTTAACCATCAAATTTTTTATTTGAATGGAAAACCACAGAAAACCCTTAAAGCTTCTCTTGCTGATAAACGTTTCTCGTTGCAAGTAAGGGAAGACTTTAGGCACATGTTGCATTTCCAAAGTGACACAAACTCAAGAGCAGAAGCATACATTTATTTAATTAAATCACAGCCTTTGCCATTTCAAAATTAATTCGTTCTAATCCATATCGTAAATTTAGTTTTATTTCAATTAGTGCTGTCAAACGATTAATCATGATTAATCACATCCAAAATAAATGTTTTTGTTTATATACGTGTATGTTCTGTGTATATTTATTATGTATATATAAATACACACACATGCATGTATATATTTCATAAAAATATGTTATGTTTATATATTAAATAGATTTATAGATAATATAAATTATATTATAAATATATATATGTAAATGCATGTAAACATTTTCAAAATATATACTCAGTGTGTGTGAATTTACATAATATATGTGTGTGTACTGTGTATATTTATTATGTAAACAAAAACTTTTATTTTGGATGCGATTATTCACGATTAATCATTTGACAGCACGCATTTCAATTAATCGTGCACTGGGACCCAAGTCAAAAAAGCCCACAGAAAGTCTGTATAATATAATAAAGACATAGTTTGGGTCGCTCCAACAAGGTCACCAATAGTAATAGCAATGCTTGCCTTGGCCAACACCTCTTAAAACACATATCTGAGTCAGTTTCTCCATACTGTAAGGGTTACACTAGACAATAGGAGAGTTTGTGCTGTATTGGATGCAATATTGGCTTGCACAAACAGCATCTGAAATGTTGAGCACAGTACAAGTGCTGATTTGTGGAATGTGAACACTCTAAGAGGCACTGAGTGCTTTCCTCTTACTAGTAGTAACATTTTTTGGGCTGTTGAACTGCAGATGAACCTGAAAGTGCGTGTCTACACTACAAGACTGAAGGCCTGAGTTTTCCCTCCCTCTTCAGTGCTGAAGGACACTTGGTGGGAGTGCAAGATTTCCTCGTGCCGTGCATCTGCCTCCACACTGCTTTCCATCTGCTGAATACACACAAAAACCAGCGTATGTGTGTACAAAGACACACTCTTGGAAAGTTAAGAAGAGTAACATCCTCATTCCTCATACACATATTAGATTTTATTAAAGATACAGATGCAATCAATGAAAAATGATTGGCTGATATGATTGATAATGATTGGAGGTGGGTGATAAACCAGTTTATCAACCCATTTAAATAAACTGTCCAGTGTCATATCTCAATGCAAGATTGCCATACACATGGATCACTTTAAAAAAATCACTGCTAAAATGACCTGTCGCTAAGCCCCACCCCCAAATGTGACAGTAAAGACATTTATAATAACGCAATTACGTGAATTACCATACAAATAAAAGCAGTTCCAAAGATCTAGATTAACTAGGGCTACACAATATATGAGGACTACACTGGATATTTTTATAGGAAATTTAATTGCGGAGGCTAATTGCCATGTATTTTTAGACTTCTTTAGATTACTTGTGCAATCATCTAAAAAAGACAACAGTAGATTACAGCATATCTTTAGAGAGCACATAAGAGATCTATACACACTAATGATCAAAAGACTTTTAAAGAAGACTCTTCTGCTCACCAAGCCTGCATTTATTTGATCCGAAGTACAGAAAAAACAGTAAAATTTTGAAATATTTTTATTATTTAAAATAATTGTTAGGAATAATTAAAATATTCATTAATTAAAATATCACTATGATTTCAAAGCTGAATTTTAGCATCATTACTCCAGTCACATGATCCTTCAGAAATCATTCTAATATTCTGATTTGCTGCTAAAAAAAACATTAATTATTATTATTATTATTATGTTAAAAACAGCTGAGTAGAATTTTTTCAGGTTTCTTCGATGAATAGAAAGTTCAGAAAAACAGCATTTATCTGAAATAGAAATCTTTTGTGACATTATAAATGTCTTTATCATCACTTTTTGATCAATCCTTGCTAAATAAAAGTATTAATTTCTATAATTTCTTTATACCAACAAAACTAAATTATACTGACTCCAAGCTTTTGCACGGTATCGTGTATAATGTTACAAACGCTTTTTATTTCAGATAAATGCTGACCTTTGGATTTTTCCATTCAAAGAATCCTGAAAAAAAATTACTCAACTGTTGATAAATATTGATAATAATAATAATAATCATTGTTTCTTGAACAGCAAATCAGCATATTAGAATTATTTCCGAAGGATCGTGTGACTGGAGTAATGATGCTAAAAATTCAGCTTTGAAATCACAGGAATAAATTACATTTAAAAATATATTCAAATAGAAAACAGTTATTTTAAATAGTAAAAAATTACTGTTTTTTCTGTACTTGGGATTAAATAAATGCAGACTTGGTGAGCAGAAGAGTCTTCTTTAAAAAACATTAAAAATATCTGTTTTAATCTTTTGACCGGTAGTGTATATA